>NW_027278538.1:0-177995 GCF_030028105.1 Mobula birostris | reverse complement strand
TGTGATTTTTATTCTCCGCACTCTGCTCTCTCTGATTTTAAATCTCTGCACTCAGCTCTCTGTGATTTTTTCTCTCTGCACTCGGCACTCTGCGATTTTTACTCTCTGTACTCTGCTTTCTGTGATTTTTACTCTCCTCACTCTGCTCTCTTTGATATTCACTTTCTGCACTCTGATCTCTGTAACTTTTACTCTCCGCACTCTGCTTTCTGTGATTTTTACTCTCTGCACTCTGTTCTCTGTGATTTTTACTCGCTGCACTCAGATCTCTGTGATTTTTACTCTCCACACTCTGCTCTCTGTGATTTTTAATCTCTGCACTGTGCTCTCTGATATTTTTACTCTCTGCACTCTGTTCTCTGTGATTTCTATTGTCCACACTCTGTTCTCTGTGATTTTTATTCTCCGCACTCTGCTGCCTGTGATTTTTACACTCTGCACTCAACTGTCTGTGATTTTTGTTCTCAGTACTCCATTCATAGTGATTTTTATTCTCCGCACTCTGCTCTATGTGATTTCTACTCTCTGGACTCTGTTCTCTCTGATTTTTAATCTCCACACTCTGCTCTCTGTGATTTTTCCTCTCTGCACTCAGCTCTCTGTGATTTTTACTGTCTTCACTCTGCGCTCTGTCATATTTACTTTCTGCACTCTGATCTCTGTGATATTTACTCTGTGTACACTGTTCTCTGTGAGTTTTACTCTCCTCAGTCTGTTCTCTGTTATTTTCACTCTCTGCACTCAGCTGTCTGTGATTCTTACTCACCACACTCTGTTCTCTGTGATTTTTACTCTCTGCACTCTGATCTCTGTGATTTTCACTCTCTTCACACTGCCCTCTGAGAGTTTTACTCTCTGTACTCTGCTCTCTGTGATTTCTACTCACCGCACTCTGTTCTCTGTGATTTTAATTCTCCGCACTCTGCTCTCTCTCATTTTTAATCTCCGCACTCTGCTCTGTGTGATTTTTACACTCTGCACTCAGCTGTCTGTGATTTTTACTCTGTGCACTCGGGACTCTGTGATTTTTACTCTCCGCACTCTATTCTGTGAGATTTTTACACTCTGCGCTCTGTTTTCTGTCATTTTTATTGTCTGTACTCTGCGCTCTGTGATTTTTACTCTGTGCACTCTAATTTCTGTGATTTTCACTCTCTGCACTCTGCACTCTGTGATTTTTACTCTCAGCAATCTGCTCTCTGTGATTATTACTATCTGCACTCTGATTTCTGTGATTTTCACTCTCTGCATTCTGTTTCCGTGATTTTTACTCTCTGCATACTGATCTCTGTGGCTTTTACTCTCTGCACTCTGCTCTCTGAGATTTTTACTCTCTGCTCTCTTATCTCTGTGATATTTACTCTGTGTACACTGTTCTCTGTGAGTTTTACTCTCCTCAGTCTGTTCTTTGTTATTTTCACTCTCTGCACTCAGCTGTCTGTGATTTTTACTCACCACACTCTGTTCTCTGTGATTTTTACCGTCTGCACTCTGTTCTCTGTTATTTTTACTCTCTGCACTCTGATCTCTGTGATTTTTATTCTCCGCACTCTGCTCTCTCTTATTTTTAATCTCCGCACTCTGCTCTCTGTAATTTTTACACTCTGCACTCAGCTGTCTGTGATTTTTACTCTCTGCACTCGGGACTCTGTGATTTTTACTCTCTGTACTCTGCTCTCTGTGATCTTTACTCACCGCTCTCTGCTGTCTGTGATTTTAATCTCCGCATTCTATTCTCTGAGATTTTGACACTCTGCACTCTGTTTTCTGTCATTTTTACTGTCTGTACTCTGCGCTCTGTGATTTTTACTCTCTGCAGTCTAATTTCTGTGATTTTCTCTCTCTGCACTCTGCGCTCTGTGATTTTTACTCTCTGCACTCTGCGCTCTGTGATTTTTACTCTCTGCACTCTGATTTCTGTGATTTTTACTCTCCCCAGTCTGTTCTCTGTGATTTTTACTCTCTGCACTATGTTGTCTGTGATTATTACTCTTTGCACTCTGTTCACTGTGATTTTTGCTCCCTTCACTCTGTTCTCTGTGATTTTTACTCTCTGCACTCTTCTGTCTGTGATTTTTACACTCCACACTCTGCTCCCTGTGATATTTACTCTGCAAATTCTGCTCTCTGTGATTTGTACTCTCCGCACACTGTTCTCGATGATGGTTACTCTCTGCACTCTGCTCTCTTTGATTTCTACTCTCTGCACTCTGTTCTCTGCGATTTTCATTCTCCGCACTCTGCTCGCTCTGATTTTTAATCTCTGCACTCAGCTCTCTGTGATTTTTACTCTCTGCACTCGGCGCTCTGTGATTTTTACTCTCTGTGCTCTGCTTTCTGTGATTTTTATTCTCCTCACTCTGCTCTCTGTGATATTTACTTTCTGCACTCTGATCTCTGTAACTTTTACTCTCCGCACTCTGCTTTCTGTGATACTTACTCTCTGCACTCTGTTCTCTGTGATTTTTACTCGCTGCACTCTGCTCTCTGTGATTTCTACTGTCCGCACTCTGTTCTCTGTGATTTTTATTCTCCACACTCTGCTCTCTCTGATTTTTAATCTCCGCACTCTGCTGCCTGTGATTTTTACACTCTGCACTCAACTGTCTGTGATTTTTGTTCTCAGTATTCCATTCATAGTGATTTTTATTCTCCGCACTCTGCTCTATGTGATTTCTACTCTCTGGACTCTGTTATCTCTGATTTTTAATCTCCACACTCTGCTCTCTGTGATTTTTCCTCTCTGCACTCAGCTCTCTGTGATTTTTACTGACTTCACTCTGCGCTCTGTCATATTTACTTTCTGCACTCTGATCTCTGTAACTTTTACTCTCCGCACTCTGATCTCTATGATTTTGACTCTCCGCACTCTGATCTCTGTGATTTTTACTCCCTTCAATCTGCTCTTTGTAATTTTTACTCTCTGCACACTTCTCTTTGTGATTTTTACACTCCGCACTCTGCTTTCTGTGATTTTTACTCTGCCAATTCTGCTCTCTGTGATTTTTACTCTCCGCACTCTGGTCTCTTTGATTTTTAATCTCTTCACTCAGTTCTCTGTGATTTTTACTCTCCGCACTATGTTGTCTGTGATTATTACTATTTGCACTCTGTTCACTGTGATTTTTGCTCCGTTCACTGTGTTCTCTGTCATTTTTACTCTCTGCACTCTTCTGTCTGTGATTTTTACACTCCGCACTCTGCTCTCTGTGACTTCTACTCTGCAAATTCAGCTCTCTGTGATTTTTACTCTCTGCACACTGTTCTCTGTGATGGTTACTCTCTGCACTCTGTTCTCTGTGATTTTTACAGTCTGCACTCTGTTCTCTGTGATTTTTAATCTCCGCAGTCTGGTGTCTGTGATTTTTACTCTCTGCACTCCGTTCTCTCTGATTTTTAATCTCCGCACTCTGCTCTCTGTGATTTTTACACTCTGCACTCAGCTGTCTGTGATTTTTACTCTCCGCACTCTGTTCTGTGAGATTTTTACACTCTGCGCTCTGTTTTCTGTCATTTTTACTGTCTGTACTCTGCGCTCTGTGATTTTTACTCTCTGCACTCTAATTTCTGTGATTTTCACTCTTTGCACTCTGCACTCTGTGATTTTTTACTCTCAGCCCTCTGCTCTCTGTGATTTTTACTATCTGCACGCTGATTTCTGTGATTTTCACTCTCTGTATTCTGTCTCCGTGATTTTTACTCTCTGCATACTGATCTCTGTGGCTTTTACTCTCTGCACTCTGTTCTCTGTGATTTTTATTCTCCGCACTCTGCTCTCTCTGATTTTAAATCTCTGCACTCAGCTCTCTGTGATTTTTTCTCTCTGCACTCGGCACTCTGCGATTTTTACTCTCTGTACTCTGCTTTCTGTGATTTTTACTCTCCTCACTCTGCTCTCTTTGATATTCACTTTCTGCACTCTGATCTCTGTAACTTTTACTCTCCGCACTCTGCTTTCTGTGATTTTTACTCTCTGCACTCTGTTCTCTGTGATTTTTACTCGCTGCACTCAGATCTCTGTGATTTTTACTCTCCACACTCTGTTCTCTGTGATTTTTATTCTCCGCACTCTGCTGTCTCTGATTTTTAATCTCCGCACTCTGCTGCCTGTGATTTTTACACTCTGCACTCAACTGTCTGTGATTTTTGTTCTCAGTACTCCATTCATTGTGATTTTTATTCTCCGCACTCTGCTCTATGTGATTTCTACTCTCTGGACTCTGTTCTCTCTGATTTTTAATCTCCACACTCTGCTCTCTGTGATTTTTCCTCTCTGCACTCAGCTCTCTGTGATTTTTACTGTCTTCACTCTGCGCTCTGTCATATTTACTTTCTGCACTCTGATCTCTGTGATATTTACTCTGTGTACACTGTTCTCTGTGACTTTTACTCTCCTCAGTCTGTTCTCTGTTATTTTCACTCTCTGCACTCAGCTGTCTGTGATTCTTACTCACCACACTCTGTTCTCTGTGATTTTTACTCTCTGCACTCTGATCTCTGTGATTTTCACTCTCTTCACACTGCCCTCTGAGAGTTTTACTCTCTGTACTCTGCTCTCTGTGATTTCTACTCACCGCACTCTGCTCTCTCTGATTTTTAATCTCCGCACCCTGCTCTCTGTGATTTTTAATGTCTGCACTATTCTCTCTGTGATTTTTACTCTCTGCACTTTGTTCTCTGTGATGTTTGCTCTCCGGACTCTGATCTCTGTGAGTTTTACTCTCTGCTCTCTGCTCTCTGTGATCTTTACACTCTGCCCTCAGCTCTGTGTGATTTTTACTCTATGCACTCTGTTCACTGTGATTTTTGCTCTCTGCACTCAGCTCTCCGTGATTCCTACTCTCTACACTCTGATCTCTGTGATTTTTATTCTCTGCAATCCGTTCACTGTTATTTTGACTCTCCACACCCTGATCTCTCTGATTTTTACTCTCTTCAATCTGCTCTCTGTAATTTTTACTCTCTGCACACTTCTCTCTGTGATTTTTACACTCCACACTCTGCTTTCTGTGGTTTTTACTCTGCAAATTCTGCTCTGTGTGATTTTTACTCTCCGCACACTGTTCTCTGTGATGGCTGCTCTCTGCACTCTGTCCTCGGTGATTTTTACAGTCTGCACTCTGTTCTCTGTGATTTTTACTCTCTGCACTCTGATCTCTGTGATTTTTACTCTCTGCACTCTGATCTCTGAGACTTTTACTCTCTGCACTCTGCTCTCTGTGATTTCTACTCTCTGCACTCCGTTCTCTGTGATTTTTATTCTCCGTTCTCTACTCTCTCTGATTTTTAATCTCCGCACGCTGCTCTCGCAGATTTTTAATCTCCGCACTCTGCTTTCTGTGATTTTTACGCTCTGCACTCAGCTGTCTGTGATTTTTACTCTCTGCACTCGGCACTCTGTGATTTTTACTCTCTGTTCTCTGCTCTGTGTGATTTTTACACTCCACACTCTGTTCTCTCAGATTTTTAATCTCTGCACTCAGCTCTCTGTGATTTTTCCTCTCTGCACTCGGCACTCTGTGATTTTTACCCTCTGAAATTTGCTCTCTGTGATTTTTACTCTCTCCACTCGGCTCTCTGTGATATTTACTTTCTGCACTCTGATCTCTGTAAGTTTTACTCTCCGCACTCTGATTTCTATGATTTTTATTCTCTGCACTCTGCTCTCTGTGAGTTTTAGTCGCAGCACTCCATTCTCAGTGATTTTTACTCTCCGCACTCAGCTGTCTATGATTTTTACTCTCCGCACTGAGCCCTCTGAGATTTTTACTCTCTGTCCTCTGCTCTCTGTGATTTCTACTCTCCGCACTCTGATCTCTGTGATTTTCACTCTCTTCACTCTGCCCTCTGAGATTTTTACTCTCTGCACTCTGCTCTCTGTGATTTCTACTCTCTGCACTCCGATCTCTGTGATTTTCACTCTCTTCACTCTGCCCTCTGAGATTTTTACTCTCTGCACTCTGCTCACTGTGATTTCTACTCTCTGCACTCAGCTCTCTGTGATATTTACTTTCTGCACTCTGATCTCTGTAACTTTTACTCTCCGCACTCTGCTTTCTGTGATTTTTACTCTCTGCACGCTGTTATCTGTGATTTTTACTCGCTGCACTCAGATCTCTGTGATTTTTACTCTCCGCACTCTGCTCTCTGTGATTTTTACTCTCTGCACTCTGCTCTTTGTGATATTTACTCTGTTCTCTGTGATTTTTACTCTCCCCACTCTGTTCTCTGTTATTTTTACTCTCTGCACTCTGCTCTCTTTGATTTTTAATCTCCGCACTCTGCTCTCCGTGATTTTTACTCTGCAAATTCTGCTCTGTGTGATTTTTACTCTCCGCACACTGTTCTCTGTGAGAGTTACTCTCTGCACTCTGTTCTCGGTGATGTTTACAGTCAGCACTCTGTTCTCTGTGATTTTTACTCTCTGCACTCTGATCTCTGTGATTTTTACTCTCTGCACTCTGATCTCTGAGACTTTTACTCTCTGCACTCTGCTCTCTGTGATCTCTACTCTCTGCACTCTGATCTCTGTGATTTTTATTCTCCGCTCTCTACTCTCTCTGATTTTTAATCTCCGCACGCTGCTCTCACAGATTTTTAATCTCCGCACTCAGCTTTCTGTGATTTTTACTCTCTGCACTCAGCTGTCTGTGATTTTTACTCTCTGCACTCGGCACTCTGTGATGTTTACTCTCTGTGCTCAGCTGTCTATGATTTTTACTCTCTGCACTCGGGACTCTGTGATTTTTATTCTCTGTACTCTGCCCTCTGAGGTTTTTACTCTTTGCACTCTGCTCTTTGTGATTTCTACTCTCTGCACTCTGTTCTCTGCGATTTCTATTCTCCGCACTCTGCTCTCTCTGATTTTTCATCTCTGCACTCTGCTCTCTGTAATTTTTACTCCCTGCACTCAGCTGTCTGTGATTTTTACTCTCTGCACTCGGCACTATGTGATTTTTACTCTCTGTACGCTGCTCTCTGTGATTTTCACTCTCTTCACTCTGCCCTCGGAGATTTTTACTCTCTGCACCCTGCTCTCTGTGATATTTATTCTGTGTACACTGTTCTCTGTGATTTTTACTCTCCCCAATCTGTTTTCTGTTATTTTTACTCTCTGCACTCAGCTCTCTTTGATTTTTAATCTCTGCACACTTCTGTCTGTGATTTTTACACTCCGCACTCTGCTTTCTGTGATTTTTACTCTGCCAATTCTGCTCTCTGTGGTTTTTACTCTCCGCACTCTGTTCTCTGTGATTTTTACTCTGTGCACTATGTTGTCTGTGATTATTACTCTTTGCACTCTCTTCACTGTGATTTTTGCTCCCTTCACTCTGTTCTCTGTGATTTTTAATCTCCGCACTCAGCTGTCTGTGATTTTTGTTCTCAGTACTCCATTCATAGCGATTTTTATTCTCCGCACTCTGCTCTATGTGATTTCTACTCTCTGGACTCTGTTCTCTCTGATTTTTAATCTTCGCACTCTGCTCTCTGTGATTTTTCCTCTCTGCACTCAGCTCTCTGTGATTTTTACTGTCTTCACTCTGCTCTCTGTGATATTTACTTTCTGCACTCTGATCTCTGTAACTTTTACTCTCCGCACTCTGCTTTCTGTGATATTTACTTTCTGCACACTGATCTCTGTAACTTTTACTCTCCGCACTCTGCTTTCTGTGATTTTTACTCGCTGCACTCAGATCTCTGTGATTTTAACTCTCCGCAATCTGCTCTCTGTGATTTTTAATCTCTGCACTGTGCTCTCTGATATTTTTACTCTCTGCACTCTGCTCTCTGTGATTTCTACTGTCCGCACTCTGTTCTCTGTGATTTTTATTCTCCGCATTCTGCTCTCTCTGATTTTTAATCTCCGCACTCTGCTGTCTGTGTTTTTGACACTCTGCACTCAGCTGTCTGTGATTTTATTTCTCAGTACTCCATTGATAGTGATTTTTATTCTCCGCACTCTGCTCTATGTGATTTCTACTCTCTGGACTCTGTTCTCTCTGATTTTTAATCTCCGCACTCTGCTCCCTGTGATTTTTCCTCTCTGCACTCAGCTCTCTGTGATTTTTACTGTCTTCACTCTGCTCTCTGTCATATTTACCTTGTGCACTCTGATCTCTGTAACTTTTAATCTCCGCACTCTGATCTCTATGATTGTTGCTCTCCGCACTCTGATCTCGGTGATTTTTGTTCTCTGCTCTCTGCTCTCTGTATGTTTTATTATCAGCACTCCATTTATAGTGAATTTTACTCTCCGCACTCAGCCCTCTGAGATTTTTACTCTCTGCACTCTGCTCTCTGTGATTTCTACTCTCTGCACTCCGATCTCTGTGATTTTCACTCTCTTCACTCTGCCCTCTGAGATTTTTACTCTCTGCACTCTGCTCTCTGTGATTTCTACTCTCTGCACTCAGCATTCTGTGATATTTACTTTCTGCACTCTGATCTCTGTAACTTTTACTCTCCGCACTCTGCTTTCTGTGATTTTTACTCCCTGCACGCTGTTATCTGTGATTTTTACTCGCTGCACTCAGATCTCTGTGATTTTTACTCTCTGCACTCTGTTCTCTGTGATTTTTATTCTCCGCACTCTGCTCTCTCTGATTTTTACTCTCTGTACTCTGCTTTCTGTGATTTTTACTCTCTGCACTCTGTTCTCTGTGATTTTTACTCGCTGCACTCAGATCTCTGTGATTTTTACTCTCCGCACTCTGCTCTTTGTGATATTTACTCTGTTCTCTGTGATTTTTACTCTCCCCACTCTGTTCTCTGTTATTTTTACTCTCTGCACTCAGCTCTCTTTGATTTTTAATCTCCGCACTCTGCTCTCCGTGATTTTTACACGCTGTACTCAGCTCTCTGTGATTTTTACTCTCTGTACTCTGCTCTCTGTGATCTTTACTTAACGCACTCTGCTCTCTGTGATTTTTACTCTGCAAATTCTGCTCTGTGTGATTTTTACTCTCCGCACACTGTTCTCTGTGATAGTTACTCTCTGCACTCTGCCCTCGGAGATTTTTACTCTCTGCACTCTGCTCTCTGTGATATTTACTCTGTGTACACTGTTCTCTGTGATTTTTACTCTCCCCAATCTGTTTTCTGTTATTTTTACTCTCTGCACTCAGCTCTCTTTGATTTTTAATCTCTGCACACTTCTCTCTGTGATTTTTACACTCCGCACTCTGCTTTCTGTGATTTTTACTCTGCCAATTCTGCTCTCTGTGGTTTTTACTCTCCGCACTCTGTTCTCTGTGATTTTTACTCTCTGCACTATGTTGTCTGTGGTTATTACTATTTGCACTCTGTTCACTGTGATTTTTGCTCCCTTCACTCTGTTCTCTGTGATTTTTAGTCTCTGCACTCTTCTGTCTGTGATTTTTACACTCCGCACTCTGCTCTCTGTGATTTTTACTCTGCAAATTCTGCTCTCTGTGATTTTTACTCTCTGCACTCTGCTCTCTGTGATATTTACTCTGTGTACACTGTTCTCTGTGATTTTTACTCTCCCCACTCTGTTCTCTGTTATTTTTACTCTCTGCACTCAGCTCTCTTTGATTTTTCATCTCCGCACTCTGCTCTCCGTGATTTTTACTCGCTGTACTCAGCTCTCTGTGATTTTTACTCTCTGTACTCTGCTCTCTGTGATCTTTACTCAACGCACTCTGCTCTCTGTGATTTTTACTCTGCAAATTCTGCTCTGTGTGATTTTTACTCTCCGCACACTGTTCTCTGTGATAGTTACTCTCTGCACTCTGTTCTCGGTGATTTTTACAGTCTGCACTCTGTTCTCTTTGACTTTTACTCTCTGCACTCTGATCTCTGTGATATTTACTTTCTGCACACTGATCTCTGTGATATTTACTCTGTGTACACTGTTCTCTGTGATTTTTACTCTCCCCAATCTGTTTTCTGTTATTTTTACTCTCTGCACTCAGCTCTCTTTGATTTTTAATCTCTGCACACTTCTCTCTGTGATTTTTACACTCCGCACTCTGCTTTCTGTGATTTTTACTCTGCCAATTCTGCTCTCTGTGGTTTTTACTCTCCGCACTCTGTTCTCTGTGATTTTTACTCTCTGCACTATGTTGTCTGTGGTTATTACTATTTGCACTCTGTTCACTGTGATTTTTGCTCCCTTCACTCTGTTCTCTGTGATTTTTAGTCTCTGCACTCTTCTGTCTGTGATTTTTACACTCCGCACTCTGCTCTCTGTGATTTTTACTCTGCAAATTCTGCTCTCTGTGATTTTTACTCTCTGCACTCTGCTCTCTGTGATATTTACTCTGTGTACACTGTTCTCTGTGATTTTTACTCTCCCCACTCTGTTCTCTGTTATTTTTACTCTCTGCACTCAGCTCTCTTTGATTTTTCATCTCCGCACTCTGCTCTCCGTGATTTTTACTCGCTGTACTCAGCTCTCTGTGATTTTTACTCTCTGTACTCTGCTCTCTGTGATCTTTACTCAACGCACTCTGCTCTCTGTGATTTTTACTCTGCAAATTCTGCTCTGTGTGATTTTTACTCTCCGCACACTGTTCTCTGTGATAGTTACTCTCTGCACTCTGTTCTCGGTGATTTTTACAGTCTGCACTCTGTTCTCTTTGACTTTTACTCTCTGCACTCTGATCTCTGTGATATTTACTTTCTGCACACTGATCTCTGTAACTTTTACTCTCCGCACTCTGCTTTCTGTGATTTTTAATCTCTGCACTGTGCTCTCTGATATTTTTACTCTCTGCACTCTGCTCTCTGTGATTTCTACTGTCCGCACTCTGTTCTCTGTGATTTTTATTCTCCGCATTCTGCTCTCTCTGATTTTTAATCTCCGCACTCTGCTGTCTGTGTTTTTGACACTCTGCACTCAGCTGTCTGTGATTTTATTTCTCAATACTCCATTGATAGTGATTTTTATTCTCCGCACTCTGCTCTATGTGATTTCTACTCTCTGGACTCTGTTCTCTCTGATTTTTAATCTCCGCACTCTGCTCTCTGTGATTTTTCCTCTCTGCACTCAGCTCTCTGTGATTTTTACTGTCTTCACTCTGCTCTCTGTCATATTTACCTTGTGCACTCTGATCTCTGTAACTTTTAATCTCCGCACTCTGATCTCTATGATTGTTGCTCTCCGCACTCTGATCTCGGTGATTTTTGTTCTCTGCTCTCTGCTCTCTGTATGTTTTATTATCAGCACTCCATTTATAGTGAATTTTACTCTCCGCACTCAGCCCTCTGAGCCTTTTACTCTCTGTACTCTGCTCTCTGTGATTTCTACTCTCCGCACTCTGATCTCTGTGATTTTCACTCTCTTCACTCTGCCCTCTGAGATTTTTACTCTCTGCACTCTGCTCTCTGTGATTTCTACTCTCTGCACTCCGATCTCTGTGATTTTCACTCTCTTCACTCTGCCCTCTGAGATTTTTACTCTCCGCACTCTGTTCTCTGTGATTTTTACTCTGTGCACTATGTTGTCTGTGATTATTACTCTTTGCACTCTCTTCACTGTGATTTTTGCTCCCTTCACTCTGTTCTCTGTGATTTTTAATCTCCGCACTCAGCTGTCTGTGATTTTTGTTCTCAGTACTCCATTCATAGTGATTTTTATTCTCCGCACTCTGCTCTATGTGATTTCTACTCTCTGGACTCTGTTCTCTCTGATTTTTAATCTCCACACTCTGCTCTCTGTGATTTTTCCTCTCTGCACTCAGCTCTCTGTGATTTTTACTGTCTTCACTCTGCGCTCTGTCATATTTACTTTCTGCACTCTGATCTCTGTAACTTTTACTCTCCGCACTCTGCTTTCTGTGATATTTACTTTCTGCACACTGATCTCTGTAACTTTTACTCTCCGCACTCTGCTTTCTGTGATTTTTACTCGCTGCACTCAGATCTCTGTGATTTTAACTCTCCGCAATCTGCTCTCTGTGATTTTTAATCTCTGCACTGTGCTCTCTGATATTTTTACTCTCTGCACTCTGCTCTCTGTGATTTCTACTGTCCGCACTCTGTTCTCTGTGATTTTTATTCTCCGCATTCTGCTCTCTCTGATTTTTAATCTCCGCACTCTGCTGTCTGTGTTTTTGACACTCTGCACTCAGCTGTCTGTGATTTTATTTCTCAATACTCCATTGATAGTGATTTTTATTCTCCGCACTCTGCTCTATGTGATTTCTACTCTCTGGACTCTGTTCTCTCTGATTTTTAATCTCCGCACTCTGCTCTCTGTGATTTTTCCTCTCTGCACTCAGCTCTCTGTGATTTTTACTGTCTTCACTCTGCTCTCTGTCATATTTACCTTGTGCACTCTGATCTCTGTAACTTTTAATCTCCGCACTCTGATCTCTATGATTGTTGCTCTCCGCACTCTGATCTCGGTGATTTTTGTTCTCTGCTCTCTGCTCTCTGTATGTTTTATTATCAGCACTCCATTTATAGTGAATTTTACTCTCCGCACTCAGCCCTCTGAGATTTTTACTCTCTGCACTCTGCTCTCTGTGATTTCTACTCTCTGCACTCCGATCTCTGTGATTTTCACTCTCTTCACTCTGCCCTCTGAGATTTTTACTCTCTGCACTCTGCTCTCTGTGATTTCTACTCTCTGCACTCAGCATTCTGTGATATTTACTTTCTGCACTCTGATCTCTGTAACTTTTACTCTCCGCACTCTGCTTTCTGTGATTTTTACTCCCTGCACGCTGTTATCTGTGATTTTTACTCGCTGCACTCAGATCTCTGTGATTTTTACTCTCTGCACTCTGTTCTCTGTGATTTTTATTCTCCGCACTCTGCTCTCTCTGATTTTTACTCTCTGTACTCTGCTTTCTGTGATTTTTACTCTCTGCACTCTGTTCTCTGTGATTTTTACTCGCTGCACTCAGATCTCTGTGATTTTTACTCTCCGCACTCTGCTCTCTGTGATTTTTACTCTCTGCACTCTGCTCTTTGTGATATTTACTCTGTTCTCTGTGATTTTTACTCTCCCCACTCTGTTCTCTGTTATTTTTACTCTCTGCACTCAGCTCTCTTTGATTTTTAATCTCCACACTCTGCTCTCCGTGATTTTTACACGCTGTACTCAGCTCTCTGTGATTTTTACTCTCTGTACTCTGCTCTCTGTGATCTTTACTCAACGCACTCTGCTCTCTGTGATTTTTACTCTGCAAATTCTGCTCTGTGTGATTTTTACTCTCCGCACACTGTTCTCTGTGATAGTTACTCTCTGCACTCTGCCCTCGGAGATTTTTACTCTCTGCACTCTGCTCTCTGTGATATTTACTCTGTGTACACTGTTCTCTGTGATTTTTACTCTCCCCAATCTGTTTTCTGTTATTTTTACTCTCTGCACTCAGCTCTCTTTGATTTTTAATCTCTGCACACTTCTCTCTGTGATTTTTACACTCCGCACTCTGCTTTCTGTGATTTTTACTCTGCCAATTCTGCTCTCTGTGGTTTTTACTCTCCGCACTCTGTTCTCTGTGATTTTTACTCTCTGCACTATGTTGTCTGTGGTTATTACTATTTGCACTCTGTTCACTGTGATTTTTGCTCCCTTCACTCTGTTCTCTGTGATTTTTAGTCTCTGCACTCTTCTGTCTGTGATTTTTACACTCCGCACTCTGCTCTCTGTGATTTTTACTCTGCAAATTCTGCTCTCTGTGATTTTTACTCTCTGCACTCTGCTCTCTGTGATATTTACTCTGTGTACACTGTTCTCTGTGATTTTTACTCTCCCCACTCTGTTCTCTGTTATTTTTACTCTCTGCACTCAGCTCTCTTTGATTTTTCATCTCCGCACTCTGCTCTCCGTGATTTTTACTCGCTGTACTCAGCTCTCTGTGATTTTTACTCTCTGTACTCTGCTCTCTGTGATCTTTACTCAACGCACTCTGCTCTCTGTGATTTTTACTCTGCAAATTCTGCTCTGTGTGATTTTTACTCTCCGCACACTGTTCTCTGTGATAGTTACTCTCTGCACTCTGTTCTCGGTGATTTTTACAGTCTGCACTCTGTTCTCTTTGACTTTTACTCTCTGCACTCTGATCTCTGTGATATTTACTTTCTGCACACTGATCTCTGTAACTTTTACTCTCCGCACTCTGCTTTCTGTGATTTTTACTCTCTGCACTCGGTTCTCTGTGATTTTTACTCGCTGCACTCAGATCTCTGTGATTTTTACTCGCTGCACTCAGATCTCTGTGATTTTTGCTCTCCGCACTCTGCTCTCTGTGATTTCTACTCTCTGCACTCTGTTCTCTGTGATTTTTATTCTCCGCACTCTGCTCTCTCTGATTTTTAATCTCCGCACTCAGCTGTCTGTGATTTTTGTTCTCAGGACTCCATTCATAGTGATTTTTATTCTCCGCACTCTGCTCTATGTGATTTCTACTCTCTGGACTCTGTTCTCTCTGATTTTTAATCTCCGCACTCTGCTCTCTGTGATTTTTCCTCTCTGCACTCAGCTCTCTGTGATTTTTACTGTCTTCACTCTGCTCTCTGTCATATTTACTTTCTGCACTCTGATCTCTGTAACTTTTACTCTCCGCACTCTGATCTCTATGATTATTGCTCTCCGCACTCTGATTTTTGTGATTTTTGTTCACTGCTCTCTGCTCTCTGTACGTTTTATTATCAGCACTCCATTTATAGTGAATTTTACTCTCCGCACTCAGCCCTCTGAGATTTTTACTCTCTGTACTCTGCTCTCTGTGATTTCTACTCTCCGCACTCTGTTCTCTGTGATTTTTATTCTCCACACTCTGCTCTCACTGATTTTTAATCTCCACACTCTGCTCTCTGTGATTTTTACACTCTGCACTCAGCTGTCTATGATTTTTACTCTCTGCACTCGGGACTCTGTGATTTTTACTCTCTGTACTCTGCTCTCTGTGATCTTTCCTCACCGCACTCTTCCGTCTGTGATTTTTACTGTCCGCACTCTATTCTCTGAGATTTTTACACTCTGCACTCTGTTTTCTGTCATTTTTACTGTCCGCACTCTGCGCTCTGTGATTTTTACTCTCTGCACTCTAATTTCTGTGATTTTCACTCTCTGCACTCCGCGCTCTGTGATTATTACTCTCTGCACTCTAATTTCTGTGATTTTTACTCTCCCCAGTCTGTTCTCTGTTATTTTTAATCCCTGCACTCAGCTCTCTTTGATGTTTAATCTCTACACTCTGCTCTCTGTGATATTTACTTTCTGCACTCTGATCTCTGTAACTTTTACTCTCCGCACTCTGATCTCTATGATTTTTATTCTCTGCACTCTGCTCTCTGTGAGTTTTATTCGCAGCACTCCATTCTCATTGATTTTTACTCCCTGCACTCTGCCCTCTCAGATTTTTACTCTCTGCACTCAGCTGTCTGTGATTTTTGTTCTCAGTACTCCATTCATAGTGATTTTTATTCTCCGCACTCTGCTCTATGTGATTTCTACTCTCTGGACTCTGTTCTCTCTGATTTTTAATCTCCACACTCTGCTCTCTGTGATTTTTCCTCTCTGCACTCAGCTCTCTGTGATTTTTACTGTCTTCACTCTGCGCTCTGTCATATTTACTTTCTGCACTCTGATCTCTGTAACTTTTACTCTCCGCACTCTGCTTTCTGTGATATTTACTTTCTGCACACTGATCTCTGTAACTTTTACTCTCCGCACTCTGCTTTCTGTGATTTTTACTCGCTGCACTCAGATCTCTGTGATTTTAACTCTCCGCAATCTGCTCTCTGTGATTTTTAATCTCTGCACTGTGCTCTCTGATATTTTTACTCTCTGCACTCTGCTCTCTGTGATTTCTACTGTCCGCACTCTGTTCTCTGTGATTTTTATTCTCCGCATTCTGCTCTCTCTGATTTTTAATCTCCGCACTCTGCTGTCTGTGTTTTTGACACTCTGCACTCAGCTGTCTGTGATTTTATTTCTCAATACTCCATTGATAGTGATTTTTATTCTCCGCACTCTGCTCTATGTGATTTCTACTCTCTGGACTCTGTTCTCTCTGATTTTTAATCTCCGCACTCTGCTCTCTGTGATTTTTCCTCTCTGCACTCAGCTCTCTGTGATTTTTACTGTCTTCACTCTGCTCTCTGTCATATTTACCTTGTGCACTCTGATCTCTGTAACTTTTAATCTCCGCACTCTGATCTCTATGATTGTTGCTCTCCGCACTCTGATCTCGGTGATTTTTGTTCTCTGCTCTCTGCTCTCTGTATGTTTTATTATCAGCACTCCATTTATAGTGAATTTTACTCTCCGCACTCAGCCCTCTGAGCCTTTTACTCTCTGTACTCTGCTCTCTGTGATTTCTACTCTCCGCACTCTGATCTCTGTGATTTTCACTCTCTTCACTCTGCCCTCTGAGATTTTTACTCTCTGCACTCTGCTCTCTGTGATTTCTACTCTCTGCACTCCGATCTCTGTGATTTTCACTCTCTTCACTCTGCCCTCTGAGATTTTTACTCTCCGCACTCTGTTCTCTGTGATTTTTACTCTGTGCACTATGTTGTCTGTGATTATTACTCTTTGCACTCTCTTCACTGTGATTTTTGCTCCCTTCACTCTGTTCTCTGTGATTTTTAATCTCCGCACTCAGCTGTCTGTGATTTTTGTTCTCAGTACTCCATTCATAGTGATTTTTATTCTCCGCACTCTGCTCTATGTGATTTCTACTCTCTGGACTCTGTTCTCTCTGATTTTTAATCTTCGCACTCTGCTCTCTGTGATTTTTCCTCTCTGCACTCAGCTCTCTGTGATTTTTACTGTCTTCACTCTGCTCTCTGTGATATTTACTTTCTGCACTCTGATCTCTGTAACTTTTACTCTCCGCACTCTGCTTTCTGTGATATTTACTTTCTGCACACTGATCTCTGTAACTTTTACTCTCCGCACTCTGCTTTCTGTGATTTTTACTCGCTGCACTCAGATCTCTGTGATTTTAACTCTCCGCAATCTGCTCTCTGTGATTTTTAATCTCTGCACTGTGCTCTCTGATATTTTTACTCTCTGCACTCTGCTCTCTGTGATTTCTACTGTCCGCACTCTGTTCTCTGTGATTTTTATTCTCCGCATTCTGCTCTCTCTGATTTTTAATCTCCGCACTCTGCTGTCTGTGTTTTTGACACTCTGCACTCAGCTGTCTGTGATTTTATTTCTCAGTACTCCATTGATAGTGATTTTTATTCTCCGCACTCTGCTCTATGTGATTTCTACTCTCTGGACTCTGTTCTCTCTGATTTTTAATCTCCGCACTCTGCTCTCTGTGATTTTTCCTCTCTGCACTCAGCTCTCTGTGATTTTTACTGTCTTCACTCTGCTCTCTGTCATATTTACCTTGTGCACTCTGATCTCTGTAACTTTTAATCTCCGCACTCTGATCTCTATGATTGTTGCTCTCCGCACTCTGATCTCGGTGATTTTTGTTCTCTGCTCTCTGCTCTCTGTATGTTTTATTATCAGCACTCCATTTATAGTGAATTTTACTCTCCGCACTCAGCCCTCTGAGATTTTTACTCTCTGCACTCTGCTCTCTGTGATTTCTACTCTCTGCACTCCGATCTCTGTGATTTTCACTCTCTTCACTCTGCCCTCTGAGATTTTTGCTCTCTGCACTCTGCTCTCTGTGATTTCTACTCTCTGCACT
This sequence comes from Mobula birostris, assembly GCF_030028105.1. Taxonomy (NCBI): domain Eukaryota; kingdom Metazoa; phylum Chordata; class Chondrichthyes; order Myliobatiformes; family Myliobatidae; genus Mobula; species Mobula birostris. Next base: position 160,362 of record NW_027278538.1, on the reverse strand, counting down.
CAGCATTCTGTGATATTTACTTTCTGCACTCTGATCTCTGTAACTTTTACTCTCCGCACTCTGCTTTCTGTGATTTTTACTCCCTGCACGCTGTTATCTGTGATTTTCACTCGCTGCACTCAGATCTCTGTGATTTTTACTCTCTGCACTCTGTTCTCTGTGATTTTTATTCTCCGCACTCTGCTCTCTCTGATTTTTACTCTCTGTACTCTGCTTTCTGTGATTTTTACTCTCTGCACTCTGTTCTCTGTGATTTTTACTCGCTGCACTCAGATCTCTGTGATTTTTACTCTCCGCACTCTGCTCTCTGTGATTTTTACTCTCTGCACTCTGCTCTTTGTGATATTTACTCTGTTCTCTGTGATTTTTACTCTCCCCACTCTGTTCTCTGTTATTTTTACTCTCTGCACTCAGCTCTCTTTGATTTTTAATCTCCACACTCTGCTCTCCGTGACTTTTACACGCTGTACTCAGCTCTCTGTGATTTTTACTCTCTGTACTCTGCTCTCTGTGATCTTTACTCAACGCACTCTGCTCTCTGTGATTTTTACTCTGCAAATTCTGCTCTGTGTGATTTTTACTCTCCGCACACTGTTCTCTGTGATAGTTACTCTCTGCACTCTGCCCTCGGAGATTTTTACTCTCTGCACTCTGCTCTCTGTGATATTTACTCTGTGTACACTGTTCTCTGTGATTTTTACTCTCCCCAATCTGTTTTCTGTTATTTTTACTCTCTGCACTCAGCTCTCTTTGATTTTTAATCTCTGCACACTTCTCTCTGTGATTTTTACACTCCGCACTCTGCTTTCTGTGATTTTTACTCTGCCAATTCTGCTCTCTGTGGTTTTTACTCTCCGCACTCTGTTCTCTGTGATTTTTACTCTCTGCACTATGTTGTCTGTGGTTATTACTATTTGCACTCTGTTCACTGTGATTTTTGCTCCCTTCACTCTGTTCTCTGTGATTTTTAGTCTCTGCACTCTTCTGTCTGTGATTTTTACACTCCGCACTCTGCTCTCTGTGATTTTTACTCTGCAAATTCTGCTCTCTGTGATTTTTACTCTCTGCACTCTGCTCTCTGTGATATTTACTCTGTGTACACTGTTCTCTGTGATTTTTACTCTCCCCACTCTGTTCTCTGTTATTTTTACTCTCTGCACTCAGCTCTCTTTGATTTTTCATCTCCGCACTCTGCTCTCCGTGATTTTTACTCGCTGTACTCAGCTCTCTGTGATTTTTACTCTCTGTACTCTGCTCTCTGTGATCTTTACTCAACGCACTCTGCTCTCTGTGATTTTTACTCTGCAAATTCTGCTCTGGTGTGATTTTTTTACTCTCCGCACACTGTTTCTCTGTGATAGTTACTCTCTGCACTCTGTTCTCGGGTGATTTTTACAGTCTGCACTCTGTTCTCTTTGACTTTTACTCTCTGCACTCTGATCTCTGTGATATTTACTTTCTGCACACTGATCTCTGTAACTTTTACTCTCCGCACGTCTGCTTTCTGTGATTTTTACTCGTCTGCACTCGGTTCTCTGTGATTTTTACTCGCTGCACTCAGATCTCTGTGATTTTTGCTCTCCGCACTCTGCTCTCTGTGATTTCTACTCTCTGCACTCTGTTCTCTGTGATTTTTATTCTCCGCACTCTGCTCTCTCTGATTTTTAATCTCCGCACTCAGCTGTCTGTGATTTTTGTTCTCAGGACTCCATTCATAGTGATTTTTATTCTCCGCACTCTGCTCTATGTGATTTCTACTCTCTGGACTCTGTTCTCGTCTGATTTTTAATCTCCGCACTCTGCCTCTCTGTGATTTTTCCTCTCTGCACTCAGCTCTCTGTGATTTTTACTGTCTTCACTCTGCTCTCTGTCATATTTACTTTCTGCACTCTGATCTCTGTAAACTTTTACTCTCCGCACTCTGATCTCTATGATTATTGCTCTCCGCACCTCTGATTTTTGTGATTTTTGTTCACTGCTCTCTGCTCTCTGTACGTTTTATTATCAGCACTCCATTTATAGTGAATTTTACTCTCCGCACTCCTCTGAGATTTTTACTCTCTGTACTCTGCTCTCTGTGATTTCTACTCTCCGCACTCTGTTCTCTGTGATTTTTATTCTCCACACTCTGCTCTCACTGATTTTTAATCTCCACACTCTGCTCTCTGTGATTTTTACACTCTGCACTCAGCTGTCTATGATTTTTACTCTCTGCACTCCGGACTCTGTGATTTTTACTCTCTGTACTCTGCTCTCTGTGATCTTTCCTCACCGCACTCTTCCGTCTGTGATTTTTACTGTCCGCACTCTATTCTCTGAGATTTTTACACTCTGCACTCTGTTTTCTGTCATTTTTACTGTCCGCACTCTGCGCTCTGTGATTTTTACTCTCTGCACTCTAATTTCTGTGATTTTCACTCTCTGCACTCCGCGCTCTGTGATTATTACTCTCTGCACTCTAATTTCTGTGATTTTTACTCTCCCCAGTCTGTTCTCTGTTATTTTTAATCCCTGCACTCAGCTCTCTTTGATGTTTAATCTCTACACTCTGCTCTCTGTGATATTTACTTTCTGCACTCTGATCTCTGTAACTTTTACTCTCCGCACTCTGATCTCTATGATTTTTATTCTCTGCACTCTGCTCTCTGTGAGTTTTATTCGCAGCACTCCATTCTCATTGATTTTTACTCCCTGCACTCTGCCCTCTCAGATTTTTACTCTCTGCACTCAGCTGTCTGTGATTTTTGTTCTCAGTACTCCATTCATAGTGATTTTTATTCTCCGCACTCTGCTCTATGTGATTTCTACTCTCTGGACTCTGTTCTCTCTGATTTTTAATCTCCACACTCTGCTCTCTGTGATTTTTCCTCTCTGCACTCAGCTCTCTGTGATTTTTACTGTCTTCACTCTGCGCTCTGTCATATTTACTTTCTGCACTCTGATCTCTGTAACTTTTACTCTCCGCACTCTGCTTTCTGTGATATTTACTTTCTGCACACTGATCTCTGTAACTTTTACTCTCCGCACTCTGCTTTCTGTGATTTTTACTCGCTGCACTCAGATCTCTGTGATTTTAACTCTCCGCAATCTGCTCTCTGTGATTTTTAATCTCTGCACTGTGCTCTCTGATATTTTTACTCTCTGCACTCTGCTCTCTGTGATTTCTACTGTCCGCACTCTGTTCTCTGTGATTTTTATTCTCCGCATTCTGCTCTCTCTGATTTTTAATCTCCGCACTCTGCTGTCTGTGTTTTTGACACTCTGCACTCAGCTGTCTGTGATTTTATTTCTCAATACTCCATTGATAGTGATTTTTATTCTCCGCACTCTGCTCTATGTGATTTCTACTCTCTGGACTCTGTTCTCTCTGATTTTTAATCTCCGCACTCTGCTCTCTGTGATTTTTCCTCTCTGCACTCAGCTCTCTGTGATTTTTACTGTCTTCACTCTGCTCTCTGTCATATTTACCTTGTGCACTCTGATCTCTGTAACTTTTAATCTCCGCACTCTGATCTCTATGATTGTTGCTCTCCGCACTCTGATCTCGGTGATTTTTGTTCTCTGCTCTCTGCTCTCTGTATGTTTTATTATCAGCACTCCATTTATAGTGAATTTTACTCTCCGCACTCAGCCCTCTGAGCCTTTTACTCTCTGTACTCTGCTCTCTGTGATTTCTACTCTCCGCACTCTGATCTCTGTGATTTTCACTCTCTTCACTCTGCCCTCTGAGATTTTTACTCTCTGCACTCTGCTCTCTGTGATTTCTACTCTCTGCACTCCGATCTCTGTGATTTTCACTCTCTTCACTCTGCCCTCTGAGATTTTTACTCTCTGCACTCTGCTCTCTGTGATTTCTACTCTCTGCACTCAGCATTCTGTGATATTTACTTTCTGCACTCTGATCTCTGTAACTTTTACTCTCCGCACTCTGCTTTCTGTGATTTTTACTCCCTGCACGCTGTTATCTGTGATTTTTACTCGCTGCACTCAGATCTCTGTGATTTTTACTCTCTGCACTCTGTTCTCTGTGATTTTTATTCTCCGCACTCTGCTCTCTCTGATTTTTACTCTCTGTACTCTGCTCTCTCTGATTTTTACTCTCTGTACTCTGCTTTCTGTGATTTTTACTCTCTGCACTCTGTTCTCTGTGATTTTTACTCGCTGCACTCAGATCTCTGTGATTTTTACTCTCCGCACTCTGCTCTCTGTGATTTTTACTCTCTGCACTCTGCTCTTTGTGATATTTACACTGTTCTCTGTGATTTTTACTCTCCCCACTCTGTTCTCTGTTATTTTTACTCTCTGCACTCAGCTCTCTTTGATTTTTAATCTCCGCACTCTGCTCTCCGTGATTTTTACACGCTGTACTCAGCTCTCTGTGATTTTTACTCTCTGTACTCTGCTCTCTGTGATCTTTACTCAACGCACTCTGCTCTCTGTGATTTTTACTCTGCAAATTCTGCTCTGTGTGATTTTTACTCTCCGCACACTGTTCTCTGTGATAGTTACTCTCTGCACTCTGCCCTCGGAGATGTTTACTCTCTGCACTCTGCTCTCTGTGATATTTACTCTGTGTACACTGTTCTCTGTGATTTTTACTCTCCCCAATCTGTTTTCTGTTATTTTTACTCTCTGCACTCAGCTCTCTTTGATTTTTAATCTCTGCACACTTCTCTCTGTGATTTTTACACTCCGCACTCTGCTTTCTGTGATTTTTACTCTGCCAATTCTGCTCTCTGTGATTTTTACTCTCTGCACTCTGCTCTCTGTGATATTTACTCTGTGTACACTGTTCTCTGTGATTTTTACTCTCCCCACTCTGTTCTCTGTTATTTTTACTCTCTGCACTCAGCTCTCTTTGATTTTTCATCTCCGCACTCTGCTCTCCGTGATTTTTACTCGCTGTACTCAGCTCTCTGTGATTTTTACTCTCTGTACTCTGCTCTCTGTGATCTTTACTCAACGCACTCTGCTCTCTGTGATTTTTACTCTGCAAATTCTGCTCTGTGTGATTTTTACTCTCCGCACACTGTTCTCTGTGATAGTTACTCTCTGCACTCTGTTCTCGGTGATTTTTACAGTCTGCACTCTGTTCTCTGTGACTTTTACTCTCTGCACTCTGATCTCTGTGATATTTACTTTCTGCACACTGATCTCTGTAACTTTTACTCTCCGCACTCTGCTTTCTGTGATTTTTACTCTCTGCACTCGGTTCTCTGTGATTTTTACTCGCTGCACTCAGATCTCTGTGATTTTTACTCTCCGCACTCTGCTCTCTGTGATTTCTACTCTCTGCACTCTGTTCTCTGTGATTTTTACTCTCCGCACTCTGCTCTCTGTGATTTCTACTCTCTGCAATCTGTTCTCTGTGATTTTTATTCTCCGCACTCTGCTCTCTCTGATTTTTAATCTCCGCACTCAGCTGTCTGTGATTTTTGTTCTCAGTACTCCATTCATAGTGATTTTTATTCTCCGCACTCTGCTCTATGTGATTTCTACTCTCTGGACTCTGTTCTCTCTGATTTTTAATCTCCGCACTCTGCTCTCTGTGATTTTTCCTCTCTGCACTCAGCTCTCTGTGATTTTTACTGTCTTCACTCTGCTCTCTGTCATATTTACTTTCTGCACTCTGATCTCTGTAACTTTTACTCTCCGCACTCTGATCTCTATGATTTTTGCTCTCCGCACTCTGATTTTTGTGATTTTTGTTCACTGCTCTCTGCTCTCTGTACGTTTTATTATCAGCACTCCATTTATAGTGAATTTTACTCTCCGCACTCAGCCCTCTGAGATTTTTACTGTCTGTACTCTGCTCTCTGTGATTTCTACTCTCCGCACTCTGTTCTCTGTGATTTTTATTCTCCACACTCTGCTCTCACTGATTTTTAATCTCCACACTCTGCTCTCTGTGATTTTTAATCTCTGCACTGTGCTCTCTGATATTTTTACTCTCTGCACTCTGTTCTCTGTGATTTCTATTGTCCACACTCTGTTCTCTGTGATTTTTATTCTCCGCACTCTGCTGCCTGTGATTTTTACACTCTGCACTCAACTGTCTGTGATTTTTGTTCTCAGTACTCCATTCATAGTGATTTTTATTCTCCGCACTCTGCTCTATGTGATTTCTACTCTCTGGACTCTGTTCTCTCTGATTTTTAATCTCCACACTCTGCTCTCTGTGATTTTTCCTCTCTGCACTCAGCTCTCTGTGATTTTTACTGTCTTCACTCTGCGCTCTGTCATATTTACTTTCTGCACTCTGATCTCTGTGATATTTACTCTGTGTACACTGTTCTCTGTGAGTTTTACTCTCCTCAGTCTGTTCTCTGTTATTTTCACTCTCTGCACTCAGCTGTCTGTGATTCTTACTCACCACACTCTGTTCTCTGTGATTTTTACTCTCTGCACTATGATCTCTGTGATTTTCACTCTGTTCACACTGCCCTCTGAGAGTTTTACTCTCTGTACTCTGCTCTCTGTGATTTCTACTCACCGCACTCTGTTCTCTGTGATTTTAATTCTCCGCACTCTGCTCTCTCTGATTTTTAATCTCCGCACTCTGCTCTGTGTGATTTTTACACTCTGCACTCAGCTGTCTGTGATTTTTACTCTGTGCACTCGGGACTCTGTGATTTTTACTCTCCGCACTCTATTCTGTGAGATTTTTACACTCTGCACTCTGTTTTCTGTCATTTTTATTGTCTGTACTCTGCGCTGTGTGATTTTTACTCTGTGCACTCTAATTTCTGTGATTTTCACTCTCTGCACTCTGCACTCTGTGATTTTTACTCTCAGCAATCTGCTCTCTGTGATTATTACTATCTGCACTCTGATTTCTGTGATTTTCACTCTCTGCATTCTGTTTCCGTGATTTTTACTCTCTGCATACTGATCTCTGTGGCTTTTACTCTCTGCACTCTGCTCTCTGAGATTTTTACTCTCTGCTCTCTTATCTCTGTGATATTTACTCTGTGTACACTGTTCTCTGTGAGTTTTACTCTCCTCAGTCTGTTCTCTGTTATTTTCACTCTCTGCACTCAGCTGTCTGTGATTTTTACTCACCACACTCTGTTCTCTGTGATTTTTACCGTCTGCACTCTGTTCTCTGTTATTTTTACTCTCTGCACTCTGATCTCTGTGATTTTTATTCTCCGCACTCTGCTCTCTCTTATTTTTAATCTCCGCACTCTGCTCTCTGTAATTTTTACACTCTGCACTCAGCTGTCTGTGATTTTTACTCTCTGCACTCGGGACTCTGTGATTTTTACTCTCTGTACTCTGCTCTCTGTGATCTTTACTCACCGCTCTCTGCTGTCTGTGATTTTAATCTCCGCATTCTATTCTCTGAGATTTTGACACTCTGCACTCTGTTTTCTGTCATTTTTACTGTCTGTACTCTGCGCTCTGTGATTTTTACTCTCTGCAGTCTAATTTCTGTGATTTTCTCTCTCTGCACTCTGCGCTCTGTGATTTTTACTCTCTGCACTCTGCGCTCTGTGATTTTTACTCTCTGCACTCTGATTTCTGTGATTTTTACTCTCCCCAGTCTGTTCTCTGTGATTTTTACTCTCTGCACTATGTTGTCTGTGATTATTACTCTTTGCACTCTGTTCACTGTGATTTTTGCTCCCTTCACTCTGTTCTCTGTGATTTTTACTCTCTGCACTCTTCTGTCTGTGATTTTTACACTCCACACTCTGCTCCCTGTGATATTTACTCTGCAAATTCTGCTCTCTGTGATTTGTACTCTCCGCACACTGTTCTCGATGATGGTTACTCTCTGCACTCTGCTCTCTGTGATTTCTACTCTCTGCACTCTGTTCTCTGCGATTTTCATTCTCCGCACTCTGCTCGCTCTGATTTTTAATCTCTGCACTCAGCTCTCTGTGATTTTTACTCTCTGCACTCGGCGCTCTGTGATTTTTACTCTCTGTGCTCTGCTTTCTGTGATTTTTATTCTCCTCACTCTGCTCTCTGTGATATTTACTTTCTGCACTCTGATCTCTGTAACTTTTACTCTCCGCACTCTGCTTTCTGTGATATTTACTCTCTGCACTCTGTTCTCTGTGATTTTTACTCGCTGCACTCAGATCTCTGTGATTTTTACTCTCCGCACGCTGCTCTCTGTGATTTTTAATCTCTGCACTGTGCTCTCTGATATTTTTAATCTCTGCACTCTGCTCTCTGTGATTTCTACTGTCCGCACTCTGTTCTCTGTGATTTTTATTCTCCACACTCTGCTCTCTCTGATTTTTAATCTCCGCACTCTGCTGCCTGTGATTTTTACACTCTGCACTCAACTGTCTGTGATTTTTGTTCTCAGTACTCCATTCATAGTGATTTTTATTCTCCGCACTCTGCTCTATGTGATTTCTACTCTCTGGACTCTGTTATCTCTGATTTTTAATCTCCACACTCTGCTCTCTGTGATTTTTCCTCTCTGCACTCAGCTCTCTGTGATTTTTACTGACTTCACTCTGCGCTCTGTCATATTTACTTTCTGCACTCTGATCTCTGTAACTTTTACTCTCCGCACTCTGATCTCTATGATTTTGACTCTCCGCACTCTGATCTCTGTGATTTTTACTCCCTTCAATCTGCTCTCTGTAATTTTTACTCTCTGCACACTTCTCTTTGTGATTTTTACACTCCGCACTCTGCTTTCTGTGATTTTTACTCTGCCAATTCTGCTCTCTGTGATTTTTACTCTCCGCACTCTGGTCTCTTTGATTTTTAATCTCTTCACTCAGTTCTCTGTGATTTTTACTCTCCGCACTATGTTGTCTGTGATTATTACTATTTGCACTCTGTTCACTGTGATTTTTGCTCCCTTCACTCTGTTCTCTGTCATTTTTACTCTCTGCACTCTTCTGTCTGTGATTTTTACACTCCGCACTCTGCTCTCTGTGACTTTTACTCTGCAAATTCAGCTCTCTGTGATTTTTACTCTCTGCACTCTGTTCTCGGTGATTTTTACAGTCTGCACTCTGTTCTCTGTGATTTTTACTCTCTATACTCTGATCTCTGTGATTTTTACTCTCTGCACTCTGATCTCTGAGACTTTTACTCTCTGCACACAGATCTGAGTGATTTTTACTCTCCGCACTCTGGCGCCTGTGATTTTTAATCTCCGCAGTCTGGTGTCTGTGATTTTTACTCTCTGCACTCCGTTCTCTCTGATTTTTAATCTCCGCACTCTGCTCTCTGTGATTTTTACACTCTGCACTCAGCTGTCTGTGATTTTTACTCTCCGCACTCTGTTCTGTGTGATTTTTACACTCTGCGCTCTGTTTTCTGTCATTTTTACTGTCTGTACTCTGCGCTCTGTGATTTTTACTCTCTGCACTCTAATTTCTGTGATTTTCACTCTTTGCACTCTGCACTCTGTCATTTTTTTACTCTCAGCCCTCTGCTCTCTGTGATTTTTACTATCTGCACGCTGATTTCTGTGATTTTCACTCTCTGTATTCTGTCTCCGTGATTTTTACTCTCTGCATACTGATCTCTGTGGCTTTTACTCTCTGCACTCTGCTCTCTGTGATTTCTACTCTCTGCACTCTGTTCTCTGTGATTTTTATTCTCCGCACTCTGCTCTCTCTGATTTTAAATCTCTGCACTCAGCTCTCTGTGATTTTTTCTCTCTGCACTCGGCACTCTGCGATTTTTACTCTCTGTACTCTGCTTTCTGTGATTTTTACTCTCCTCACTCTGCTCTCTTTGATATTCACTTTCTGCACTCTGATCTCTGTAACTTTTACTCTCCGCACTCTGCTTTCTGTGATTTTTACTCTCTGCACTCTGTTCTCTGTGATTTTTACTCGCTGCACTCAGATCTCTGTGATTTTTACTCTCCACACTCTGTTGTCTGTGATTTTTATTCTCCGCACTCTGCTGTCTCTGATTTTTAATCTCCGCACTCTGCTGCCTGTGATTTTTACACTCTGCACTCAACTGTCTGTGATTTTTGTTCTCAGTACTCCATTCATAGTGATTTTTATTCTCCGCACTCTGCTCTATGTGATTTCTACTCTCTGGACTCTGTTCTCTCTGATTTTTAATCTCCACACTCTGCTCTCTGTGATTTTTTCTCTCTGCACTCAGCTCTCTGTGATTTTTACTGTCTTCACTCTGCGCTCTGTCATATTTACTTTCTGCACTCTGATCTCTGTGATATTTACTCTGTACACACTGTTCTCTGAGACTTTTACTCTCCTCAGTCTGTTCTCTGTTATTTTCACTCTCTGCACTCAGCTGTCTGTGATTCTTACTCACCACACTCTGTTCTCTGTGATTTTTACTCTCTGCACTCTGATCTCTGTGATTTTCACTCTCTTCACACTGCCCTCTGAGAGTTTTACTCTCTGTACTCTGCTCTCTGTGATTTCTACTCACCGCACTCTGCTCTCTCTGATTTTTAATCTCCGCACCCTGCTCTCTGTGATTTTTAATGTCTGCACTATTCTCTCTGTGATTTTTACTCTCTGCACTTTGTTCTCTGTGATGTTTGCTCTCCGGACTCTGATCTCTGTGAGTTTTACTCTCTGCCCTCTGCTCTCTGTGATCTTTACACTCTGCCCTCAGCTCTGTGTGATTTTTACTCTATGCACTCTGTTCACTGTGATTTTTGCTCTCTGCACTCAGCTCTCCGTGATTCCTACTCTCTACACTCTGATCTCTGTGATTTTTATTCTCTGCAATCCGTTCACTGTTATTTTGACTCTCCACACCCTGATCTCTCTGATTTTTACTCTCTTCAATCTGCTCTCTGTAATTTTTACTCTCTGCACACTTCTCTCTGTGATTTTTACACTCCACACTCTGCTTTCTGTGGTTTTTACTCTGCAAATTCTGCTCTGTGTGATTTTTACTCTCCGCACACTGTTCTCTGTGATGGCTGCTCTCTGCACTCTGTCCTCGGTGATTTTTACAGTCTGCACTCTGTTCTCTGTGATTTTTACTCTCTGCACTCTGATCTCTGTGATTTTTACTCTCTGCACTCTGATCTCTGAGACTTTTACTCTCTGCACTCTGCTCTCTGTGATTTCTACTCTCTGCACTCCGTTCTCTGTGATTTTTATTCTCCGTTCTCTACTCTCTCTGATTTTTAATCTCCGCACGCTGCTCTCGCAGATTTTTAATCTCCGCACTCTGCTTTCTGTGATTTTTACTCTCTGCACTCAGCTGTCTGTGATTTTTACTCTCTGCACTCGGCACTCTGTGATTTTTACTCTCTGTTCTCTGCTCTGTGTGATTTTTACACTCCACACTCTGTTCTCTCAGATTTTTAATCTCTGCACTCAGCTCTCTGTGATTTTACCTCTCTGCACTCGGCACTCTGTGATTTTTACCCTCTGAAATCTGCTCTCTGTGATTTTTACTCTCTCCACTCGGCTCTCTGTGATATTTACTTTCTGCACTCTGATCTCTGTAACTTTTACTCTCCGCACTCTGATCTCTATGATTTTTATTCTCTGCACTCTGCTCTCTGTGAGTTTTAGTCGCAGCACTCCATTCTCAGTGATTTTTACTCTCCGCACTCAGCTGTCTATGATTTTTACTCTCCGCACTGAGCCCTCTGAGATTTTTACTCTCTGTCCTCTGCTCTCTGTGATTTCTACTCTCCGCACTCTGATCTCTGTGATTTTCACTCTCTTCACTCTGCCCTCTGAGATTTTTACTCTCTGCACTCTGCTCTCTGTGATTTCTACTCTCTGCACTCCGATCTCTGTGATTTTCACTCTCTTCACTCTGCCCTCTGAGATTTTTACTCTCTGCACTCTGCTCACTGTGATTTCTACTCTCTGCACTCAGCTCTCTGTGATATTTACTTTCTGCACTCTGATCTCTGTAACTTTTACTCTCCGCACTCTGCTTTCTGTGATTTTTACTCTCTGCACGCTGTTATCTGTGATTTTTACTCGCTGCACTCAGATCTCTGTGATTTTTACTCTCCGCACTCTGCTCTCTGTGATTTTTACTCTCTGCACTCTGCTCTTTGTGATATTTACTCTGTTCTCTGTGATTTTTACTCTCCCCACTCTGTTCTCTGTTATTTTTACTCTCTGCACTCTGCTCTCTTTGATTTTTAATCTCCGCACTCTGCTCTCCGTGATTTTTACTCTGCAAATTCTGCTCTGTGTGATTTTTACTCTCCGCACACTGTTCTCTGTGAGAGTTACTCTCTGCACTCTGTTCTCGGTGATGTTTACAGTCAGCACTCTGTTCTCTGTGATTTTTACTCTCTGCACTCTGATCTCTTTGAGTTTTACTCTCTGCACTCTGATCTCTGAGACTTTTACTCTCTGCACTCTGCTCTCTGTGATCTCTACTCTCTGCACTCTGATCTCTGTGATTTTTATTCTCCGCTCTCTACTCTCTCTGATTTTTAATCTCCGCACGCTGCTCTCACAGATTTTTAATCTCCGCACTCAGATTTCTGTGATTTTTACTCTCTGCACTCAGCTGTCTGTGATTTTTACTCTCTGCACTCAGCTCTCTTTGATTTTTAATCTCTGCACACTTCTGTCTGTGATTTTTACACTCCGCACTCTGCTCTCTGTGATTTTTACTCTGCAAATTCTGCTCTCTGTGATTTTTACTCTCTGCACTCTGCTCTCTGTGATATTTACTCTGTGTACACTGTTCTCTGTGATTTTTACTCTCCCCACTCTGTTCTCTGTTATTTTTACTCTCTGCATTCAGCTCTCTTTGATTTTTAATCTCCGCACTCTGCTCTCCGTGATTTTTACTCGCTGTACTCAGCTCTCTGTAATTTTTACTCTCTGTACTCTGCTCTCTGTGATCTTTACTCAACGCACTCTGCTCTCTGTGATTTTTACTCTGCAAATTCTGCTCTGTGTGATTTTTACTCTCCGCACACTGTTCTCTGTGATAGTTACTCTCTGCACTCTGTTCTCGGTGATTTTTACAGTCTGCACTCTGTTCTCTGTGACTTTTACTCTCTGCACTCTGATCTCTGTGATATTTACTTTCTGCACACTGATCTCTGTAACTTTTACTCTCCGCACTCTGCTTTCTGTGATTTTTACTCTCTGCACTCGGTTCTCTGTGATTTTTACTCGCTGCACTCAGATCTCTGTGATTTTTACTCTCCGCACTCTGCTCTCTGTGATTTCTACTCTCTGCACTCTTTTCTCTGTGATTTTTATTCTCCGCACTCTGCTCTCTCTGATTTTTAATCTCCGCACTCAGCTGTCTGTGATTTTTGTTCTCAGTACTCCATTCATAGTGATTTTTATTCTCCGCACACTGCTCTATGTGATTTCTACTCTCTGGGCTCTGTTCTCTCTGATTTTTAATCTTCGCACTCTGCTCTCTGTGATTTTTCCTCTCTGCACTCAGCTCTCTGTGATTTTTACTGTCTTCACTCTGCTCTCTGTGATATTTACTTTCTGCACTCTGATCTCTGTAACTTTTACTCTCCGCACTCTGCTTTCTGTGATATTTACTTTCTGCACACTGATCTCTGTAACTTTTACTCTCCGCACTCTGCTTTCTGTGATTTTTACTCGCTGCACTCAGATCTCTGTGATTTTAACTCTCCGCAATCTGCTCTCTGTGATTTTTAATCTCTGCACTGTGCTCTCTGATATTTTTACTCTCTGCACTCTGCTCTCTGTGATTTCTACTGTCCGCACTCTGTTCTCTGTGATTTTTATTCTCCACATTCTGCTCTCTCTGATTTTTAATCTCCGCACTCTGCTGTCTGTGTTTTTGACACTCTGCACTCAGCTGTCTGTGATTTTATTTCTCAGTACTCCATTGATAGTGATTTTTATTCTCCGCACTCTGCTCTATGTGATTTCTACTCTCTGGACTCTGTTCTCTCTGATTTTTAATCTCCGCACTCTGCTCTCTGTGATTTTTCCTCTCTGCACTCAGCTCTCTGTGATTTTTACTGTCTTCACTCTGCTCTCTGTCATATTTACCTTGTGCACTCTGATCTCTGTAACTTTTAATCTCCGCACTCTGATCTCTATGATTGTTGCTCTCCGCACTCTGATCTCGGTGATTTTTGTTCTCTGCTCTCTGCTCTCTGTATGTTTTATTATCAGCACTCCATTTATAGTGAATTTTACTCTCCGCACTCAGCCCTCTGAGACTTTTACTCTCTGTACTCTGCTCTCTGTGATTTCTACTCTCCGCACTCTGATCTCTGTGATTTTCACTCTCTTCACTCTGCCCTCTGTGATTTTTACTCTCCCCACTCTGTTCTCTGTTATTTTTACTCTCTGCACTCAGCTCTCTTTGATTTTTAATCTCCGCACTCTGCTCTCCGTGATTTTTACACGCTGTACTCAGCTCTCTGTGATTTTTACTCTCTGTACTCTGCTCTCTGTGATCTTTACTCAACGCACTCTGCTCTCTGTGATTTTTACTCTGCAAATTCTGCTCTGTGTGATTTTTACTCTCCGCACACTGTTCTCTGTGATAGTTACTCTCTGCACTCTGCCCTCGGAGATTTTTACTCTCTGCACTCTGCTCTCTGTGATATTTACTCTGTGTACACTGTTCTCTGTAATTTTTACTCTCCCCAATCTGTTTTCTGTTATTTTTCCTCTCTGCACTCAGCTCTCTTTGATTTTTAATCTCTGCACACTTCTCTCTGTGATTTTTACACTCCGCACTCTGCTTTCTGTGATTTTTACTCTGCCAATTCTGCTCTCTGTGGTTTTTACTCTCCGCACTCTGTTCTCTGTGATTTTTACTCTCTGCACTATGTTGTCTGTGATTATTACTATTTGCACTCTGTTCACTGTGATTTTTGCTCCCTTCACTCTGTTCTCTGTGATTTTTAGTCTCTGCACTCTTCTGTCTGTGATTTTTACACTCCGCACTCTGCTCTCTGTGATTTTTACTCTGCAAATTCTGCTCTCTGTGATTTTTACTCTCTGCACTCTGCTCTCTGTGATATTTACTCTGTGTACACTGTTCTCTGTGATTTTTACTCTCCCCACTCTGTTCTCTGTTATTTTAACTCTCTGCACTCAGCTCTCTTTGATTTTTCATCTCCGCACTCTGCTCTCCGTGATTTTTACTCGCTGTACTCAGCTCTCTGTGATTTTTACTCTCTGTACTCTGCTCTCTGTGATCTTTACTCAACGCACTCTGCTCTCTGTGATTTTAACTCTGCAAATTCTGCTCTGTGTGATTTTTACTCTCCGCACACTGTTCTCTGTGATAGTTACTCTCTGCACTCTGTTCTCGGTGATTTTTACAGTCTGCACTCTGTTCTCTGTGACTTTTACTCTCTGCACTCTGATCTCTGTGATATTTACTTTCTGCACACTGATCTCTGTAACTTTTACTCTCCGCACTCTGCTTTCTGTGATTTTTACTCTCTGCACTCGGTTCTCTGTGATTTTTACTCGCTGCACTCAGATCTCTGTGATTTTTACTCTCCGCACTCTGCTCTCTGTGATTTCTACTCTCTGCACTCAGCTCTCTTTGATTTTTAATCTCTGCACACTTCTCTCTGTGATTTTTACACTCCGCACTCTGCTTTCTGTGATTTTTACTCTGCCAATTCTGCTCTCTGTGGTTTTTACTCTCCGCACTCTGTTCTCTGTGATTTTTACTCTCTGCACTATGTTGTCTGTGATTATTACTATTTGCACTCTGTTCACTGTGATTTTTGCTCCCTTCACTCTGTTCTCTGTGATTTTTAGTCTCTGCACTCTTCTGTCTGTGATTTTTACACTCCGCACTCTGCTCTCTGTGATTTTTACTCTGCAAATTCTGCTCTCTGTGATTTTTACTCTCTGCACTCTGCTCTCTGTGATATTTACTCTGTGTACACTGTTCTCTGTGATTTTTACTCTCCCCACTCTGTTCTCTGTTATTTTAACTCTCTGCACTCAGCTCTCTTTGATTTTTCATCTCCGCACTCTGCTCTCCGTGATTTTTACTCGCTGTACTCAGCTCTCTGTGATTTTTACTCTCTGTACTCTGCTCTCTGTGATCTTTACTCAACGCACTCTGCTCTCTGTGATTTTTACTCTGCAAATTCTGCTCTGTGTGATTTTTACTCTCCGCACACTGTTCTCTGTGATAGTTACTCTCTGCACTCTGTTCTCGGTGATTTTTACAGTCTGCACTCTGTTCTCTGTGACTTTTACTCTCTGCACTCTGATCTCTGTGATATTTACTTTCTGCACACTGATCTCTGTAACTTTTACTCTCCGCACTCTGCTTTCTGTGATTTTTACTCTCTGCACTCTGCTCTCTGTGATTTCTACTCTCTGCACTCCGATCTCTGTGATTTTCACTCTCTTCACTCTGCCCTCTGAGATTTTTACTCTCTGCACTCTGCTCTCTGTGATTTCTACTCTCTGCACTCAGCATTCTGTGATATTTACTTTCTGCACTCTGATCTCTGTAACTTTTACTCTCCGCACTCTGCTTTCTGTGATTTTTACTCCCTGCACGCTGTTATCTGTGATTTTTACTCGCTGCACTCAGATCTCTGTGATTTTTACTCTCTGCACTCTGTTCTCTGTGATTTTTATTCTCCGCACTCTGCTCTCTCTGATTTTTACTCTCTGTACTCTGCTTTCTGTGATTTTTACTCTCTGCACTCTGTTCTCTGTGATTTTTACTCGCTGCACTCAGATCTCTGTGATTTTTACTCTCCGCACTCTGCTCTCTGTGATTTTTACTCTCTGCACTCTGCTCTTTGTGATATTTACTCTGTTCTCTGTGATTTTTACTCTCCCCACTCTGTTCTCTGTTATTTTTACTCTCTGCACTCAGCTCTCTTTGATTTTTAATCTCCGCACTCTGCTCTCCGTGATTTTTACACGCTGTACTCAGCTCTCTGTGATTTTTACTCTCTGTACTCTGCTCTCTGTGATCTTTACTCAACGCACTCTGCTCTCTGTGATTTTTACTCTGCAAATTCTGCTCTGTGTGATTTTTACTCTCCGCACACTGTTCTCTGTGATAGTTACTCTCTGCACTCTGCCCTCGGAGATTTTTACTCTCTGCACTCTGCTCTCTGTGATATTTACTCTGTGTACACTGTTCTCTGTGATTTTTTACTCTCCCCACTCTGTTCTCTGTTATTTTACTCTCTGCACTCAGCTCTCTTTGATTTTTAATCTCCGCACTCTGCTCTCCGTGGTTTTTACTCGCTGTACTCAGCTCTCTGTGATTTTTACTCTCTGTACTCTGCTCTCTGTGATCTTTACTCAACGCACTCTGCTCTCTGTGATTTTTACTCTGCAAATTCTGCTCTGTGTGATTTTTACTCTCCGCACACTGTTCTCTGTGATATTTACTCTCTGCACTCTGTTCTCGGTGATTTTTACAGTCTGCACTCTGTTCTCTTTGACTTTTACTCTCTGCACTCTGATCTCTGTGATATTTACTTTCTGCACACTGATCTCTGTAACTTTTACTCTCCGCACTCTGCTTTCTGTGATTTTTACTCTCTGCACTCGGTTCTCTGTGATTTTTACTCGCTGCACTCAGATCTCTGTGATTTTTGCTCTCCGCACTCTGCTCTCTGTGATTTCTACTCTCTGCACTCTGTTCTCTGTGATTTTTATTCTCCGCACTCTGCTCTCTCTGATTTTTAATCTCCGCACTCAGCTGTCTGTGATTTTTGTTCTCAGTACTCCATTCATAGTGATTTTTATTCTCCGCACTCTGCTCTATGTGATTTCTACTCTCTGGACTCTGTTCTCTCTGATTTTTAATCTCCGCACTCTGCTCTCTGTTATTTTTCCTCTCTGCACTCAGCTCTCTGTGATTTTTACTGTCTTCACTCTGCTCTCTGTCATATTTACTTTCTGCACTCTGATCTCTGTAACTTTTACTCTCCGCACTCTGATCTCTATGATTTTTGCTCTCCGCACTCAGATTTTTTGTGATTTTTGTTCACTGCTCTCTGCTCTCTGTACGTTTTATTATCAGCACTCCATTTATAGTGAATTTTACTCTCCGCACTCAGCCCTCTGAGATTTTTACTCTCTGTACTCTGCTCTCTGTGATTTCTACTCTCCGCACTCTGTTCTCTGTGATTTTTATTCTCCACACTCTGCTCTCACTGATTTTTAATCTCCACACTCTGCCCTCTGTGATTTTTACACTCTGCACTCAGCTGTCTATGATTTTTACTCTCTGCACTCTGCTCTCTGTGATCTTTCCTCACCTCACTCTTCCGTCTGTGATTTTTACTGTCCGCACTCTATTCTCTGAGATTTTTACACTCTGCACTCTGTTTTCTGTCATTTTTACTGTCCGCACTCTGCGCTCTGTGATTTTTACTCTCTGCACTCTAATTTCTGTGATTTTCACTCTCTGCACTCTGCGCTCTGTGATTATTATTCTCTGCACTCTAATTTCTGTGATTTTTACTCTCCCCAGTCTGTTCTCTGTTATTCTTACTCCCTGCACTCAGCTCTCTTTGATGTTTAATCTCTACACTCTGCTCTCTGTGATATTTACTTTCTGCACTCTGATCTCTGTAACTTTTACTCTCCGCACTCTGATCTCTATGATTTTTATTCTCTGCACTCTGCTCTCTGTGAGTTTTATTCGCAGCACTCCATTCTCATTGATTTTTACTCCCTGCACTCTGCCCTCTGAGATTTTTACTCTCTGCACTCTGCTGTCTGTGATTTCTACTCTCTGCACTCTGATGTCTGTGATTTCTACTCTCTGCACTCTGTTCTCTGCGATTTTTATTCTCTGCACTCTGCTCTCTGTGAGTTTTATTCGCAGCACTCCATTCTCATTGATTTTTACTCTCTGCACTCTGCCCTCTGAGATTTTTACTCTCTGCACTCTGCTGTCTGTGATTTCTACTCTCTGCACTCTGCTGTCTGTGATTTCTACTCTCTGCACTCTGTTCTCTGCGATTTTTATTCTCCGCACTCTGCTCTCTCTGATTTTTCATCTCCGCACTCTGCTCTCTGTGATTTTTACTCCCTGCACTCAGCTGTCTGTGATTTTTACTCTCTGTTCGCTGCTCTCTGTGATTTTCACTCTCTTCACTCTGCCCTCTGAGATTTTTACTCTCTGCACTCTGCTGTCTGTGATATTTACTCCGTGTACACTGTTCTCTGTGATTTTTACTCTCCCCACTCTGTTCTCTGTTATTTTTACTCTCTGCACTCAGCTCTCTTTGATTTTTAATTTCCGCACTCTGATCTCTGTGATTTTTACTCCCTGCACACTTCTCTCTGTGATTTTTACACTCCGCACTTTGCTTTCTGTGATTTTTACTCTGCCAATTCTGCTCTCTGTGTTTTTACTCTCCCCAGTCTGTTCTCTGTTATTTTTACTCCCTGCACTCAGCTCTCTGTGATTTTTACTGTCTTCACTCTGCTCTCTGTCATATTTACTTTCTGCACTCTGATCTCTGTAACTTTTACTCTCCGCACTCTGATCTCTATGATTTTTGCTCTCCGCACTCAGATTTTTTGTGATTTTTGTTCACTGCTCTCTGCTCTCTGTACGTTTTATTATCAGCACTCCATTTATAGTGAATTTTACTCTCCGCACTCAGCCCTCTGAGATTTTTACTCTCTGTACTCTGCTCTCTGTGATTTCTACTCTCCGCACTCTGTTCTCTGTGATTTTTATTCTCCACACTCTGCTCTCACTGATTTTTAATCTCCACACTCTGCCCTCTGTGATTTTTACACTCTGCACTCAGCTGTCTATGATTTTTACTCTCTGCACTCTGCTCTCTGTGATCTTTCCTCACCTCACTCTTCCGTCTGTGATTTTTACTGTCCGCACTCTATTCTCTGAGATTTTTACACTCTGCACTCTGTTTTCTGTCATTTTTACTGTCCGCACTCTGCGCTCTGTGATTTTTACTCTCTGCACTCTAATTTCTGTGATTTTCACTCTCTGCACTCTGCGCTCTGTGATTATTATTCTCTGCACTCTAATTTCTGTGATTTTTACTCTCCCCAGTCTGTTCTCTGTTATTCTTACTCCCTGCACTCAGCTCTCTTTGATGTTTAATCTCTACACTCTGCTCTCTGTGATATTTACTTTCTGCACTCTGATCTCTGTAACTTTTACTCTCCGCACTCTGATCTCTATGATTTTTATTCTCTGCACTCTGCTCTCTGTGAGTTTTATTCGCAGCACTCCATTCTCATTGATTTTTACTCCCTGCACTCTGCCCTCTGAGATTTTTACTCTCTGCACTCTGCTGTCTGTGATTTCTACTCTCTGCACTCTGATGTCTGTGATTTCTACTCTCTGCACTCTGTTCTCTGCGATTTTTATTCTCTGCACTCTGCTCTCTGTGAGTTTTATTCGCAGCACTCCATTCTCATTGATTTTTACTCTCTGCACTCTGCCCTCTGAGATTTTTACTCTCTGCACTCTGCTGTCTGTGATTTCTACTCTCTGCACTCTGCTGTCTGTGATTTCTACTCTCTGCACTCTGTTCTCTGCGATTTTTATTCTCCGCACTCTGCTCTCTCTGATTTTTCATCTCCGCACTCTGCTCTCTGTGATTTTTACTCCCTGCACTCAGCTGTCTGTGATTTTTACTCTCTGTTCGCTGCTCTCTGTGATTTTCACTCTCTTCACTCTGCCCTCTGAGATTTTTACTCTCTGCACTCTGCTGTCTGTGATATTTACTCCGTGTACACTGTTCTCTGTGATTTTTACTCTCCCCACTCTGTTCTCTGTTATTTTTACTCTCTGCACTCAGCTCTCTTTGATTTTTAATTTCCGCACTCTGATCTCTGTGATTTTTACTCCCTGCACACTTCTCTCTGTGATTTTTACACTCCGCACTTTGCTTTCTGTGATTTTTACTCTGCCAATTCTGCTCTCTGTGTTTTTACTCTCCCCAGTCTGTTCTCTGTTATTTTTACTCCCTGCACTCAGCTCTCTTTGATGTTTAATCTCAGCACTCGGCACTCTGCGATTTTTACTCTCAGCACTCGGCACTCTGTGATTTTTACTCTCTGTACTCTGCTCTCTATGATTTTTACTCTCTACACTCTGCTCTCTGTGATATTTACCTTCTGCACTCTGATCTCTGTGACTTTTACGCTCTGCACTCTGCTCGCTGTGATTTCTACTCTCTGCACTCTGTTCTCTGTGATTTTTATTCTCCGCTCTCTACTCTCTCTGATTTTTAATCTCCGCACGCTGCTCTCACAGATTTTTAATCTCCGCACTCAGCTTTCTGTGATTTTTACTCTCTGCACTCAACTGTCTGTGATTTTTACTCTCTGCACTCGGCACTCTGTGATTTTTACTTTCTGTACTCTTCTCTCTGTGATTTTTACACTCCACACTCTGTTCTCTGTGATTTTTACAATCTGCACTCTGTTCTCTGTTATTTTTACTCTCTGCACTCTGCTTTCTGTGATTATTACTCTCTGCACTCGGTTCTCTGTGATTTTTACTCGCTGCACTCAGATCTCTGTGATTTTTACTATCCGCACTCTGCTATCTGTGATTTTTAATCTCTGCACTGTGCTCTCTGATATTTTTACTCTCTGCACTCTGCTCTCTGTGATTTCTACTGTCCGCACTCTGTTCTCTGTGATTTTTATTCTCCGCACTCTGCTCTCTCTGATTTTTAATCTCCGCACTCAGCTGTCTGTGATTTTTGTTCTCAGTACTCCATTCATAGTGATTTTTATTCTCCGCACTCTGCTCTATGTGATTTCTACTCTCTGGACTCTGTTCTCTCTGATTTTTAATCTCCGCACTCTGCTCTCTGTGATTTTTCCTCTCTGCACTCAGCTCTCTGTGATTTTTACTGTCTTCACTCTGCTCTCTGTCATATTTACTTTCTGCACTCAGATCTCTGTAACTTTTACTCTCCGCACTCTGATCTCTATGATTTTTGCTCTCCGCACTCAGATTTTTTGTGATTTTTGTTCACTGCTCTCTGCTCTCTGTGCGTTTTATTATCAGCACTCCATTTATAGTGAATTTTACTCTCCGCACTCAGCCCTCTGAGATTTTTACTCTCTGTACTCTGCTCTCTGTGATTTCTACTCTCCGCACTCTGTTCTCTGAGATTTTTACTCTCTGCACACTGTTTTCTGTCATTTTTACTGTCCGCACTCTGCGCTCTGTGATTTTTACTCTCTGCATTCTAATTTCTGTGATTTTCAGCCTCTGCACTCTGCGCTCTGTGATTTTTACTCTCTGCACTCTGATTTCTGTGATTTTTACTCTCCCCAGTCTGTTCTCTGTTATTTTTACTCCCTGCACTCAGCTCTCTTTGATGTTTAGTCTCTGCACTATACTCTCTCTGATTTTTACTCTCAGCACTCGGCACTCTGTGATTTTTACTCTCTGTACTCTGCTCTCTGTGATTTTTACTCTCTACACTCTGCTCTGTGTGATATTTACTTTCTGCACTCTGATCTCTGTAACTTTTACTCTCCGCATTCTGATCTCTATGATTTTTATTCTCTGCACTCTGCTCTCTGTGAGTTTTATTCGCAGCACTCCATTCTCAGTGATTTTTACTCTCTGCACTCTGCCCTCTGCGATTTTAACTCTCTGCACTCATCTCTCTGTGATTTCTACTCTCTGCGCTCTGCTCTCTGTGATTTCTACTCTCTGCACTCTGTTCTCTGCGATTTTTATTCTCCCCACTTTGCTCTCTCTGATTTTTCATCTCCGCAATCTGCTCTCTGTAATTTTTACTCCGTGCACTCAGCTGTCTGTGATTTTTACTCTCTGCACTCGGCACTCTGTGATTTTTACTCTCTGTACGCTGCTCTCTGTGATTTTCACTCTCTTCACTCTGCCCTCTGAGATTTTTACTCTCTGCACTTAGCTCTCTGTGATATTTACTCTGTGTACACTGTTCTCTGTGATTTTTACTCTCCCCACTCTGTTCTCTGTTATTTTTACTCTCTGCACTCAGCTCTCTTTGATTTTTAATTTCCGCACTCTGATCTCTGTGATTTTTACACTCTTCACTCTGCTGTCTGTGATTTTTACTCCCTGCACACTTCTCTCTGTGATTTTTACACTCCGCACTCTGCTTTCTGTGATTTTTACTCTGCCAATTCTGCTCTCTGTGGTTTTTACTCTCCGCACTCTGTTCTCTGTGAGTTTTACTCTCTGCACTATGTTGTCTGTGATTATTACTCTTTGCACCCTCTTCACTGTGATTTTTGCTCCCTTCACTCTGTTCTCTGTGATTTTTACTCTCTGCACTCTTCTGTCTGTGATTTTTACACTCCGTACTCTGCTCTCTGTGATTTTTACTCTGCAAATTCTGCTCTTTGTGATATTTACTCTGTGTACACTGCTCTCTGTGATTTTTACTCTCCCCACTCTGTTCTCTGTTATTTTTACTCTCTGCACTCAGCTCTCTTTGATTTTTAATCTCCGCACTCTGCTCTCCGTGATTTTTACTCTGCAAATTCTGCTCTGTGTGATTTTTACTCTCCGCACACTGTTCTCTGTGATAGTTACTCTCTGCACTCTGTTCTCGGTGATTTTTACAGTCTGCACTCTGTTCTCTGTGATTTTTACTCTCTGCACTCTGATCTCTGTGATTTTTACTCTCTGCACTCTGATCTCTGAGACTTTTACTCTCTGCACTCAGCTCTCTGTGATTTCTACTGTCCGCACTCTGTTCTCTGTGATTTTTATTCTCCGCACTCTGCTCTCTCTGATTTTTAATCTCCGCACTCAGCTGTCTGTGATTTTTGTTCTCAGTGCTCCATTCATAGTGATTTTTATTTTCCGCACTCTGCTCTATGTGATTTCTACTCTCTGGACTCTGTTCTCTCTGATTTTTAATCTCCGCACTCTGCTCTCTGTGATTTTTCCTCTCTGCACTCAGCTCACTGTGATTTTTACTGTCCTCACTCCGCGCTCTGTCATATTTACTTTCTGCACTCTGATCTCTGTAACTTTTACTCTCCGCACTCTGATCTCTATGATTTTTGCTCTCCGCACTCTGATCTCGGTGATTTTTGTTCTCTGCTCTCTGCTCTCTTACCTTTTATTTTCAGCACTCCATTTATAGTGAATTTTACTCTCCGCACTCAGCCCTCTGAGATTTTTACTCTCTGCACTCGGCACTCTGTGATTTTTACTCTCTGTACTCTGCTCTCTGTGATTTTTACACTCCACACTCTGTTCTCTGTGATTTTTACAGTCTGCAATCTGTTCTCTGTTATTTTTACTCTCTGCACTCTGCTCTCTGTGATTTCTACTCTCTGCACTCAGCTCTCTGTGATATTTACTTTCTTCACTCTGATCTCTGTAACTTTTACTCTCCGCACTCTGCTTTCTGTGATTTTTAC
This sequence comes from Mobula birostris, assembly GCF_030028105.1. NCBI lineage: Eukaryota > Metazoa > Chordata > Chondrichthyes > Myliobatiformes > Myliobatidae > Mobula > Mobula birostris. The sequence goes on along the minus strand of NW_027278538.1, from coordinate 136,072 downwards.
TCTCTGCACTCGGTTCTCTGTGATTTTTACTCGCTGCACTCAGATCTCTGTGATTTTTACTCTCCGCACTCTGCTCTTTGTGATTTCTACTCTCTGCACTCTGTTCTCTGTGATTTTTATTCTCCGCACTCTGCTCTCCTGATTTTTAATCTCCGCACTCAGCTGTCTGTGATTTTTGTTCTCAGTACTCCATTCATAGTGATTTTTATTCTACGCACTCTGCTCTATGTGATTTCTACTCTCTGGACTCTGTTCTCTCTGATTTTTAATCTCCGCACTCTGTTCTTTGTGATTTTTCCTCTCTGCACTCAGCTCTCTGTGATTTTTATTCGCAGCACTCCATTCTCAGTGATTTTTACTCTCTGCACTCTGCCCTCTGAGATTTTTACTCTCTGCACTCTGCTCTCTGTGATTTCTACTCTCTGCACTCTGTTCTCTGCGATTTTTATTCTCCGCACTCTGCTCTCTCTGATTTTTCATCTCCGCTCTCTGCTCTCTGTAATTTTTACTCCCTGCACTCAGCTGTCTGTGATTTTTACTCTCTGCACTCGGCACTCTGTGATTTTTACTCTCTGTACGCTGCTCTCTGATATTTTCAGTCTCTTCACTCTGCCCTCTGAGATTTTTACTCTCTGCACTCTGTTCTCGGTGATTTTTACAGTCTGCACTCTGTTCTCTGTGATTTTTACTCTCTGCACTCTGATCTCTGTGATTTTTACTCTCTGCACTCTGATCTCTGAGACTTTTACTCTCTGCACTCAGCTCGCTGTGATTTCTACTCTCTGCACTCTGTTCTCTGTGATTTTTTTCTCCGCTCTCTACTCTCTCTGATTTTTAATCTCCGCATGCTGCTCTCACAGATTTTTAATCTCCGCACTCAGCTTTCTGTGATTTTTACTCTCTGCACTCAGCTGTCTGTGATTTTTACTCTCTGCACTCGGCACTCTGTGATTTTTACTCTCTGTACTCTGCTCTCTGTGATTTTTACACTCCACACTCTGTTCTCTGAGATTTTTACACTCTGCACACTGTTTTCTGTCATTTTTACTGTCCGCACTCTGCGCTCTGTGATTTTTACTCTCTGCATTCTAATTTCTGTGATTTTCACTCTCTGCACTCTGCGCTCTGTGATTTTTACTCTCTGCACTCTGATTTCTGTGATGTTTACTCTCCCCAGTCTGTTCTCTGTTATTTTTACTCCCTGCACTCAGCTCTCTTTGATGTTTAATCTCTGCACTATACTCTCTGTGATTTTTACTCTCAGCACTCGGCACTCTGTGATTTTTACTCTCTGCACTCTGCTCTCTGTGATTTTTACTCTCTACACTGTGCTCTCTGTGATATTTACTTTCTGCACTCTGATCTCTGTAACTTTTACTCTCCGCACTCTGATCTCTATGATTTTTATTCTCTGCACTCTGCTCTCTGTGAGTTTTATTCGCAGCACTCCATTCTCAGTGATTTTTACTCTCTGCACTCTGCCCTCTGCGATTTTAACTCTCTGCACTCTGCTCTCTGTGATTTCCACTCTCTGCACTCTGTTCTCTGCGATTTTTATTCTCCCCACTTTGCTCTCTCTGATTTTTCATCTCCGCACTATGCTCTCTGTAATTTTTACTCCCTGCAGTCAGCTGTCTGTGATTTTTACTCTCTGCACTCGGCACTCTGTTATTTTTACTCTCTGTACGCTGCTCTCTGTGATTTTCACTCTCTTCACTCTGCCCTCTGAGATTTTTACTCTCTGCACTCTGCTCTCTGTGATATTTACTCTGTGTACACTGTTCTCTGTGATTTTTACTCTCCCCACTCTGTTCTCTGTTATTTTTACTCCCTGCACTCAGCTCTCTTTGATTTTTAATTTCCGCACTCTGATCTCTGTGATTTTTACACTCTTCACTCTGCTGTCTGTGATTTTTACACCCTGCACACTTCTCTCTGTGATTTTTACACTCCGCACTCTGCTTTCTGCGATTTTTACTCTGCCAATTCTGCTCTCTGTGGTATTTACTCACCACACTCTGTTCTCTGTGATTTTTACTCTCTGCACTATGTTGTCTGTGATTATTACTCTTTGTACTCTCTTCACTGTGCTTTTTGCTCCCTTCACTCTGTTCTCTGTGATTTTTACTCTCTGCACTCTTCTGTCTGTGATTTTTACACTCCGCACTCTGCTCTCTGTGATTTTTACTCTGCAAATTCTGCTCTCTGTGATATTTACTCTGTGTACACTGTTCTCTGTGATTTTTACTCTCCCCACTCTGTTCTCTGTTATTTTTACTCTCTGCACTCAGCTCTCTTTGATTGTTAATCTCCGCACTCTGCTCTCCGTGATTTTTACTCGCTGTACTCTGCTCTCTGCGATCTTTACTCAACGCACTCTGCTCTCTGTGATTTTTACTCTGCAAATTCTGCTCTGTGTGATTTTTACTCTCTGCACTCTGTTCTCGGTGATTTTTACAGTCTGCACTCTGTTCTCTGTGATTTTTACTCCTGCACTCTGATCTCTGTGATTTTTACTCTCTGCACTCTGATCTCTGAGTCTTTTACTCTCTGCACTCAGCTCGCTGTGATTTCTACTCTCTGCACTCTGTTCTCTGTGATTTTTATTCTCCGCTCTCTACTCTCTCTGATTTTTAATCTCCGCATGCTGCTCTCACAGATTTTTAATCTCCGCACTCAGCTTTCTGTGATTTTTACTCTCTGCACTCAGCTGTCTGTGATTTTTACTCTCTGCACTCGGCACTCTGTGATTTTTACTCTCTGTACTCTGCTCTCTGTGATTTCTACTCTCTGCACTCAGCTCTCTGTGATATTTACTTTCTGCACTCTGATCTCTGTAACTTTTACTCTCCGCACTCTGCTTTCTGTGATTTTTACTCTCTGCACTCGGTTCTCTATGATTTTTACTCGCTGCACTCAGATCTTTGTGATTTTTACTCTCCGCACACTGCTCTTTGTGATATCTACTCTCTGCACTCTGTTCTCTGTGATTTTTATTCTCCGCACTCTGCTCTCTCTGATTTTTAATATCCGCACTCAGCTGTCTGTGATTTTTGTTCTCAGTACTCCATTCATAGTGATTTTTATTCTCCGCACTCTGCTCTATGTGATTTCCACTCTCTGGACTCTGTTCTCTCTGATTTTCAATCTCCGCACTCTGTTCTCTGTGATTTTTCCTCTCTGCACTCAGCTCTCTGTGATTTTTATTCGCAGCACTCCATTCTCAGTGATTTTTACTCTCTGCACTCTGCCCTCTGACATTTTTACTCTCTGCACTCTGCTCTCTGTGATTTCTACTCTCTGCACTCTGTTCTCTGCGATTTTTATTCTCCGCACTCTGCTCTCTCTGATCTTTCATCTCCGCACTCTGCTCTCTGTGATTTTTACTCCCTGCACTCAGCTGTCTGTGATTTTTACTCTCTACACTCGGCACTCTGTGATTTTTACTCTCTGTTGGCTGCTCTCTGTGATTTTCACTCTCTTCACTCTGCCCTCTGAGATTTTTACTCTCTGCACTCTGCTCTCTGTGATATTTACTCCGTGTACAGTGTTCTCTGTGATTTTTACTCTCACCACTCTGTTCTCTGTTATTTTTACTCTCTGCACTCAGCTCTCTTTGATTTTTAATTTCCGCACTCTGATCTCTGTGATTTTTACTCTCTTCACTCTGCTGTCTGTGATTTTTACTCCCTGCACACTTTTCTCTGTGATTTTTACACTCCACACTCTGATTTCTGTGATTTTTACTCTGCCAATTCTGCTCTCTGTGGTTTTTACTCTCCGCACTCTGTTCTCTGTGATTTTTATTCTCTGCACTATGTTGTCTGTGATTATTACTCTTTGCACTCTCTTCACTGTGATTTTTGCTCCCCTCACTCTGTTCTCTGTGATTTTTACTCTCTGCACTCTTCTGTCTGTGATTTTTACACTCCACACTCTGCTCTCTGTGATTTTTACTCTGCAAATTCTGCTCTCTGTGATTTTTACTCTCTGCACTCTGCTCTCTGTGATATTTACTCTGTGTACACTGTTCTCTGTGATTTTTTACTCTCCCCACTCTGTTCTCTGTTATTTTACTCTCTGCACTCAGCTCTCTTTGATTTTTAATCTCCGCACTCTGCTCTCCGTGGTTTTTACTCGCTGTACTCAGCTCTCTGTGATTTTTACTCTCTGTACTCTGCTCTCTGTGATCTTTACTCAACGCACTCTGCTCTCTGTGATTTTTACTCTGCAAATTCTGCTCTGTGTGATTTTTACTCTCCGCACACTGTTCTCTGTGATAGTTACTCTCTGCACTCTGTTCTCGGTGATTTTTACAGTCTGCACTCTGTTCTCTGTGATTTTTACTCTCTGCACTCTGATCTCTGTGATTTTTACTCTCTGCACTCTGATCTCTGAGACTTTTACTCTCTGCACTCAGCTCGCTGTGATTTCTACTCTCTGCACTCTGTTCTCTGTGATTTTTATTCTCCGCTCTCTACTCTCTCTGATTTTTAATCTCCGCATGCTGCTCTCACAGATTTTTAATCTCCGCACTCAGCTTTCTGTGATTTTTACTCTCCGCACTCTGCTATCTGTGATTTTTAATCTCTGCACTGTGCTCTCTGATATTTTTACTCTCTGCACTCTGCTCTCTGTGATTTCTACTGTCCGCACTCTGTTCTCTGTGATTTTTATTCTCCGCACTCTGCTCTCTCTGATTTTTATCTCCGCACTCAGCTGTCTGTGATTTTTGTTCTCAGTACTCTATTCATAGTGATTTTTATTCTCCGCACTCTGCTCTATGTGATTTCTACTCTCTGGACTCTGTTCTCTCTGATTTTTAATCTCTGCACTCTGCTCTCTGTGATTTTTCCTCTCTGCACTCAGCTCACTGTGATTTTTACTGTCTTCACTCCGCGCTCTGTCATATTTACTTTCTGCACTCTGATCTCTGTAACTTTTACTCTCGGCACTCTGATCTCTATGATTTTTGCTCTCCGCACTCTGATCTCGGTGATTTTTGTTCTCTGCTCTTTGCTCTCTTAAGTTTTATTTTCAGCACTCCATTTATAGTGAATTTTACTCTCCGCACTCAGCCCTCTGAGATTTTTACTCTCTGTACTCTGCTCTCTGTGATTTCTACTCTCCGCACTCTGTTCTCTGAGATTTTTACACTCTGCACACTGTATTCTGTCATTTTTACTGTCCGCACTCTGCGCTCTGTGATTTTTACTCTCTGCATTCTAATTTCTGTGATTTTCACTCTCTGCACTCTGCGCTCTGTGATTTTTACACTCTGCACTCTGATTTCTGTGATTTTTACTCTCCCCAGTCTGTTCTCTGTTATTTTTACTCCCTGCACTCAGCTCTCTTTGATGTTTAATCTCTGCACTATACTCTCTGTGATTTTTACTCTCAGCACTCGGCACACTGTGATTTTTACTCTCTGTACTCTGCTCTCTGTGATTTTTACTCTCTACACTCTGCTCTCTGTGATATTTACTTTCTGCACTCTGATCTCTGTAACTTTTACTCTCCGCACTCTGATCTCTATGATTTTTATTCTCTGCACTCTGCTCTCTGTGAGTTTTATTCGCAGCACTCCATTCTCAGTGATTTTTACTCTCTGCACTATGTTGTCTGTGATTATTACTCTTTGCACTCTCTTCACTGTGATTTTTGCTCCCTTCACTCTGTTCTCTGTGATTTCTACTCTCTGCACTCTGTTCTCTGCGATTTTTATTCTCCCCACTTTGCTCTCTCTGATTTTTCATCTCCGCACTCTGCACTCTGTGATTTTTACTCTCTGTACGCTGCTCTCTGTGATTTTCACTCTCTTCACTCTGCCCTCTGAGATTTTTAATCTCTGCACTCTGCTCTCTGTGATATTTACTCTGTGTACACTGTTCTCTGTGATTTTTACTCTCCCCACTCTGTTCTCTGTTATTTTTACTCTCTGCACTCAGCTCTCTTTGATTTTTAATTTCCGCACTCTGATCTCTGTGATTTTTACACTCTTCACTCTGCTGTCTGTGATTTTTACTCCCTGCACAGTTCTCTCTGTGATTTTTACACTCCGCACTCTGCTTTCTGTGATTTTCACTCTGCCAATTCTGCTCTCTGTGGTTTTTACTCACCGCACTCTGTTCTCTGTGATTTTTACTCTCTGCACTATGTTGTCTGTGATTATTACTCTTTGCACTCTCTTCACTGTGATTTTTGCTCCCTTCACTCTGTTCTCTGTGATTTTTAGTCTGCAAATTCTGCTCTCTGTGATATTTACTCTGTGTACACTGTTCTCTGTGATTTTTACTCTCCCCACTCTGCTCTCTGTGATTTCCACTCTCTGCACTCTGTTCTCTGCGATTTTTATTCTCCCCACTTTGCTCTCTCTGATTTTTCATCTCCGCACTCTGCTCTCTGTAATTTTTACTCCCTGCACTCAGCTGTCTGTGATTTTTACTCTCTGTACGCTGCTCTCTGTGATTTTCACTCTCTTCACACTGCCCTCTGAGATTTCTACTCTCTGCACTCTGTTCTCTGTGATTTTTTTTCTCCGCTCTCTACTCTCTCTGATTGTTAATCTCCGCATGCTGCTCTCACAGATTTTTAATCTCCGCACTCAGCTTTCTGTGATTTTTACTCTCTGCACTCAGCTGTCTGTGATTTTTACTCTCTGCACTCGGCACTCTGTGATTTTTACTCTCTGTACTCTGCTCTCTGTGATTTTTACACTCCACACTCTGTTCTCTGAGATTTTTACACTCTGCACACTGTTTTCTGTCATTTTTACTGTCCGCACTCTGCGCTCTGTGATTTTTACTCTCTGCATTCTAATTTCTGTGATTTTCACTCTCTGCACTCTGCGCTCTGTGATTTTTACTCTCTGCACTCTGATTTCTGTGATGTTTACTCTCCCCAGTCTGTTCTCTGTTATTTTTACTCCCTGCACTCAGCTCTCTTTGATGTTTAATCTCTGCACTATACTCTCTGTGATTTTTACTCTCAGCACTCGGCACTCTGTGATTTTTACTCTCTGTACTCTGCTCTCTGTGATTTTTACTCTCTACACTGTGCTCTCTGTGATATTTACTTTCTGCACTCTGATCTCTGTAACTTTTACTCTCCGCACTCTGATCTCTATGATTTTTATTCTCTGCACTCTGCTCTCTGTGAGTTTTATTCGCAGCACTCCATTCTCAGTGATTTTTACTCTCTGCACTCTGCCCTCTGCGATTTTAACTCTCTGCACTCTGCTCTCTGTGATTTCCACTCTCTGCACTCTGTTCTCTGCGATTTTTATTCTCCCCACTTTGCTCTCTCTGATTTTTCATCTCCGCACTATGCTCTCTGTAATTTTTACCCCCTGCAGTCAGCTGTCTGTGATTTTTACTCTCTGCACTCTGCCCTCTGAGATTTTTACTCTCTGCACTCTGCTCTCTGTGATATTTACTCTGTGTACACTGTTCTCTGTGATTTTTACTCTCCCCACTCTGTTCTCTGTTATTTTTACTCCCTGCGCTCAGCTCTCTTTGATTTTTAATTTCCGCACTCTGATCTCTGTGATTTTTACACTCTTCACTCTGCTGTCTGTGATTTTTACACCCTGCACACTTCTCTCTGTGATTTTTACACTCCGCACTCTGCTTTCTGCGATTTTTACTCTGCCAATTCTGCTCTCTGTGGTATTTACTCACCGCACTCTGTTCTCTGTGATTTTTACTCTCTGCACTATGTTGTCTGTGATTATTACTCTTTGTACTCTCTTCACTGTGCTTTTTGCTCCCTTCACTCTGTTCTCTGTGATTTTTACTCTCTGCACTCTTCTGTCTGTGATTTTTACACTCCGCACTCTGCTCTCTGTGATTTTTACTCTGCAAATTCTGCTCTCTGTGATATTTACTCTGTGTACACTGTTCTCTGTGATTTTACTCTCCCCACTCTGTTCTCTGTTATTTTTACTCTCTGCACTCAGCTCTCTTTGATTTTTAATCTCCGCACTCTGCTCTCCGTGATTTTTAGTCGCTGTACTCTGCTCTCTGCGATCTTTACTCAACGCACTCTGCTCTCTGTGATTTTTACTCTGCAAATTCTGCTCTGTGTGATTTTTACTCTCCGCACACTGTTCTCTGTGATAGTTACTCTCTGCACTCTGTTCTCGGTGATTTTTACAGTCTGCACTCTGTTCTCTGTGATTTTTACTCCTGCACTCTGATCTCTGTGATTTTTACTCTCTGCACTCTGATCTCTGAGTCTTTTACTCTCTGCACTCAGCTCGCTGTGATTTCTACTCTCTGCACTCTGTTCTCTGTGATTTTTATTCTCCGCTCTCTACTCTCTCTGATTTTTAATCTCCGCATGCTGCTCTCACAGATTTTTAATCTCCGCACTCAGCTTTCTGTGATTTTTACTCTCTGCACTCAGCTGTCTGTGATTTTTACTCTCTGCACTCGGCACTCTGTGATTTTTACTCTCTGTATTCTGCTCTCTGTGATTTCTACTCTCTGCACTCAGCTCTCTGTGATATTTACTTTCTGCACTCTGATCTCTGTAACTTTTACTCTCCGCACTCTGCTTTCTGTGATTTTTACTCTCTGCACTCGGTTCTCTATGATTTTTACTCGCTGCACTCAGATCTTTGTGATTTTTACTCTCCGCACACTGCTCTTTGTGATATCTACTCTCTGCACTCTGTTCTCTGTGATTTTTATTCTCCGCACTCTGCTCTCTCTGATTTTTAATCTCCGCACTCAGCTGTCTGTGATTTTTGTTCTCAGTACTCCATTCATAGTGATTTTTATTGTCCGCACTCTGCTCTATGTGATTTCCACTCTCTGGACTCTGTTCTCTCTGATTTTTAATCTCCGCACTCTGTTCTCTGTGATTTTTCCTCTCTGCACTCAGCTCTCTGTGATTTTTATTCGCAGCACTCCATTCTCAGTGATTTTTACTCTCTGCACTCTGCCCTCTGACATTTTTACTCTCTGCACTCTGCTCTCTGTGATTTCTACTCTCTGCACTCTGTTCTCTGCGATTTTTATTCTCCGCACTCTGCTCTCTCTGATTTTTCATCTCCGCACTCTGCTCTCTGTGATTTTTACTCCCTGCACTCAGCTGTCTGTGATTTTTACTCTCTACACTCGGCACTCTGTGATTTTTACTCTCTGTTGGCTGCTCTCTGTGATTTTCACTCTCTTCACTCTGCCCTCTGAGATTTTTACTCTCTGCACTCTGCTCTCTGTGATATTTACTCCGTGTACAGTGTTCTCTGTGATTTTTACTCTCCCCACTCTGTTCTCTGTTATTTTTACTCTCTGCACTCAGCTCTCTTTGATTTTTAATTTCCGCACTCTGATCTCTGTGATTTTTACTCTCTTCACTCTGCTGTCTCTGATTTTTACTCCCTGCACACTTTTCTCTGTGATTTTTACACTCCACACTCTGATTTCTGTGATTTTTACTCTGCCAATTCTGCTCTCTGTGGTTTTTACTCTCCGCACTCTGTTCTCTGTGATTTTTATTCTCTGCACTATGTTGTCTGTGATTATTACTCTTTGCACTCTCTTCACTGTGATTTTTGCTCCCTTCACTCTGTTCTCTGTGATGTTTACTCTCTGCACTCTTCTGTCTGTGATTTTTACACTCCACACTCTGCTCTCTGTGATTTTTACTCTGCAAATTCTGCTCTCTGTGATTTTTACTCTCTGCACTCTGCTCTCTGTGATATTTACTCTGTGTACACTGTTCTCTGTGATTTTTTACTCTCCCCACTCTGTTCTCTGTTATTTTACTCTCTGCACTCAGCTCTCTTTGATTTTTAATCTCCGCACTCTGCTCTCCGTGGTTTTTACTCGCTGTACTCAGCTCTCTGTGATTTTTACTCTCTGTACTCTGCTCTCTGTGATCTTTACTCAACGCACTCTGCTCTCTGTGATTTTTACTCTGCAAATTCTGCTCTGTGTGATTTTTACTCTCCGCACACTGTTCTCTGTGATAGTTACTCTCTGCACTCTGTTCTCGGTGATTTTTACAGTCTGCACTCTGTTCTCTGTGATTTTTACTCTCTGCACTCTGATCTCTGTGATTTTTACTCTCTGCACTCTGATCTCTGAGACTTTTACTCTCTGCACTCAGCTCGCTGTGATTTCTACTCTCTGCACTCTGTTCTCTGTGATTTTTATTCTCCGCTCTCTACTCTCTCTGATTTTTAATCTCCGCATGCTGCTCTCACAGATTTTTAATCTCCGCACTCAGCTTTCTGTGATTTTTACTCTCCGCACTCTGCTATCTGTGATTTTTAATCTCTGCACTGTGCTCTCTGATATTTTTACTCTCTGCACTCTGTTCTCTGTGATTTTTATTCTCCGCACTCTGCTCTCTCTGATTTTTAATCTCCGCACTCAGCTGTCTGTGATTTTTGTTCTCAGTACTCTATTCATAGTGATTTTTATTCTCCGCACTCTGCTCTATGTGATTTCTACTCTCTGGACTCTGTTCTCTCTGATTTTTAATCTCTGCACTCTGCTCTCTGTTATTTTTCCTCTCTGCACTCAGCTCACTGTGATTTTTACTGTCTTCACTCCGCGCTCTGTCATATTTACTTTCTGCACTCTGATCTCTGTAACTTTTACTCTCCGCACTCTGATCTCTATGACTTTTGCTCTCCGCACTCTGATCTCGGTGATTTTTGTTCTCTGCTCTTTGCTCTCTTAAGTTTTATTTTCAGCACTCCATTTATAGTGAATTTTACTCTCCGCACTCAGCCCTCTGAGATTTTTACTCTCTGTACTCTGCTCTCTGTGATTTCTACTCTCCGCACTCTGTTCTCTGAGATTTTTACACTCTGCACACTGTTTTCTGTCATTTTTACTGTCCGCACTCTGCGCTCTGTGATTTTTACTCTCTGCATTCTAATTTCTGTGATTTTCACTCTCTGCACTCTGCGCTCTGTGATTTTTACACTCTGCACTCTGATTTCTGTGATTTTTACTCTCCCCAGTCTGTTCTCTGTTATTTTTACTCCCTGCACTCAGCTCTCTTTGATGTTTAATCTCTGCACTATACTCTCTGTGATTTTTACTCTCAGCACTCGGCACTCTGTGATTTTTACTCTCTGTACTCTGCTCTCTGTGATTTTTACTCTCTACACTCTGCTCTCTGTGATATTTACTTTCTGCACTCTGATCTCTGTAACTTTTACTCTCCGCACTCTGATCTCTATGATTTTTATTCTCTGCACTCTGCTCTCTGTGAGTTTTATTCGCAGCACTCCATTCTCAGTGATTTTTACTCTCTGCACTATGTTGTCTGTGATTATTACTCTTTGCACTCTCTTCACTGTGATTTTTGCTCCCTTCACTCTGTTCTCTGTGATTTCTACTCTCTGCACTCTGTTCTCTGCGATTTTTATTCTCCCCACTTTGCTCTCTCTGATTTTTCATCTCCGCACTCTGCTCTCTGTAATTTTTACTCCCTACACTCAGCTGTCTGTGATTTTTACTCTCTGCACTCGGCACTCTGTGATTTTTACTCTCTGTACGCTGGTCTCTGTGATTTTCACTCTCTTCACTCTGCCCTCTGAGATTTTTAATCTCTGCACTCTGCTCTCTGTGATATTTACTCTGTGAACACTGTTCTCTGTGATTTTTACTCTCCCCACTCTGTTCTCTGTTATTTTTACTCTCTGCACTCAGCTCTCTTTGATTTTTAATTTCCGCACTCTGATCTCTGTGATTTTACAGTCTTCACTCTGCTGTCTGTGATTTTTACTCCCTGCACACTTCTCTCTGTGATTTTTACACTCCGCACTCTGCTTTCTGTGATTTTCACTCTGCCAATTCTGCTCTCTGTGGTTTTTACTCACCGCACTCTGTTCTCTGTGATTTTTACTCTCTGCACTATGTTGTCTGTGATTATTACTCTTTGCACTCTCTTCACTGTGATTTTTGCTCCCTTCACTCTGTTCTCTGTGATTTTTAGTCTGCAAATTCTGCTCTCTGTGATATTTACTCTGTGTACACTGTTCTCTGTGATTTTTACTCTCCCCACTCTGCTCTCTGTGATTTCCACTCTCTGCACTCTGTTCTCTGCGATTTTTATTCTCCCCACTTTGCTCTCTCTGATTTTTCATCTCCGCACTCTGCTCTCTGTAATTTTTACTCCCTGCACTCAGCTGTCTGTGATTTTTACTCTCTGCACTCGGCACTCTGTGATTTTTACTCTCTGTACGCTGCTCTCTGTGATTTTCACTCTCTTCACACTGCCCTCTGAGATTTTTACTCTCTGCACTCTGCTCTCCGTGATTTTTACTCGCTGTACTCTGCTCTCTGCGATCTTTACTCAACGCACTCTGCTCTCTGTGATTTTTACTCTGCAAATTCTGCTCTGTGTGATTTTTACTCTCCGCACACTGTTCTCTGTGATAGTTACTCTCTGCACTCTATTCTCGGTGATTTTTACAGTCTGCACTCGGTTCTCTGTGATTTTTACTCTCTGCACTCTGATCTCTGTGATTTTTACTCTCTGCACTCGGCACTCTGTGATTTTTACTCTCTGTACTCTGCTCTCTGTGATTTCTACTCTCTGCACTCAGCTCTCTGTGATATTTACTTTCTGCACTCTGATCTCTGTAACTTTTACTCTCCGCACTCTGCTTTCTGTGATTTTTACTCTCTGCACTCGGTTCTCTATGATTTTTACTCGCTGTACTCAGATCTCTGTGATTTTTACTCTCCGCACTCTGCTCTTTGTGATATCTACTCTCTGCACTCTGTTCTCTGTGATTTTTATTCTCCGCACTCTGCTCTCTCTGATTTTTAATCTCCGCACTCATCTGTCTGTGATTTTTGTTCTCAGTACTCCATTCATAGTGATTTTTATTCTCCGCACTCTGCTCTATGTGATTTCTACTCTCTGGACTCTGTTCTCTCTGATTTTTAATCTCCGCACTCTGTTCTCTGTGATTTTTCCTCTCTGCACTCAGCTCGCTGTGATTTTTATTCGCAGCACTCCATTCTCAGTGATTTTTACTCTCTGCACTCTGCCCTCTGAGATTTTTACTCTCTGCACTCTGCTCTCTGTGATTTCTACTCTCTGCACTCTGTTCTCTGCGATTTTTATTCTCCACACTCTGCTCTCTCTGATTTTTCATCTCCGCACTCTGCTCTCTGTGATTTTTACTCCCTGCACTCAGCTGTCTGTGATTTTTACTCTCTGCACTCAGATCTCTGTGATTTTTACTCTCTGCACTCTGATCTCTGAGACTTTTACTCTCTGCACTCAGCTCGCTGTGATTTCTACTCTCTGCACTCTGTTCTCTGTGATTTTTATTCTCCGCTCTCTACTCTCTCTGATTTTTAATCTCCGCATGCTGCTCTCACAGATTTTTAATCGCCGCACTCAGCTTTCTGTGATTTTTACTCTCTGCACTCAGCTGTCTGTGATTTTTACTCTCTGCACTCGGCACTCTGTGATTTTTACTCTCTGTACTCAGCTCTCTGTGATTTCTACTCTCTGCACTCAGCTCTCTGTGATATTTACTTTCTGCACTCTGATCTCTGTAACTTTTACTCTCCACACTCTGCTTTCTGTGATTTTTACTCTCTGCACTCGGTTCTCTATGATTTTTACTCACTGCACTCAGATCTCTGTGATTTTTACTCTCCGCACTCTGCTCTTTGTGATATCTACTCTCTGCACTCTGTTCTCTGTGATTTTTATTCTCCGCACCCTGCTCTCTCTGATTTTTAATCTCCGCACTCAGCTGTCTGTGATTTTTGTTCTCAGTACTCCATTCATAGTGATTTTTATTCTCCGCACTCTGCTCTATGTGATTTCTACTCTCTGGACTCTGTTCTCTCTGATTTTTAATCTCCGCACTCTGTTCTCTGTGATTTTTCCTCTCTGCACTCAGCTCTCTGTGATTTTTATTCGCAGCACTCCATTCTCAGTGATTTTTACTCTCTGCACTCTGCCCTCTGAGATTTTTACTCTCTGCACTCTGCTCTCTGTGATTTCTACACTCTGCACTCTGTTCTCTGCGATTTTTATTCTCCGCACTCTGCTCTCTCTGATTTTTCATCTCCGCACTCTGCTCTCTGTGATTTTTACTCCCTGCACTCAGCTGTCTGTGATTTTTACTCTCTGCACTCGGCACTCTGTGATTTTTACTCTCTGTACGCTGCTCTCTGTGATTTTCACTCTCTTCACTCTGCCCTCTGACATTTTTACTCTCTGCACTCTGCTCTCTGTGATATTTACTCCGTGTACAGTGTTCTCTGTGATTTTTACTCTCCCCACTCTGTTCTCTGTTATTTTTACTCTCTGCATCAGCTCTCTTTGATTTTTAATTTCCGCACTCTGATCTCTGTGATTTTTACTCTCTTCACTCTGCTGTCTGTGATTTTTACTCCCTGCACACTTTTCTCTGTGATTTTTACACTCCACACTCTGATTTCTGTGATTTTTACTCTGCCAATTCTGCTCTCTGTGGTTTTTACTCTCCGCACTCTGTTCTCTGTGATTTTTACTCTCTGCACTCTGCTCTCTGTGATTTTTACTCTGCAAATTCTGCTCAGTGTGATTTTTACTCTCCGCACACTGTTCTCTGTGATAGTTACTCTCTGCACTCTGTTCTCGGTGATTTTTGCAGTCTGCACTCTGATCTCTGTGATTTTTACTCTCTTCACTCTGCTGTCTGTGATTTTTACTCCCTGCACACTTCGCTCTGTGATTTTTACACTCCGCACTCTGCTTTCTGTGATTTTTACTCTGACAATTCTGCTCCCTGTGGTTTTTACTCTCCGCACTCTGTTCTCTGTGATTTTTACTCTCTGCACTATGTTGTCTGTGATTATTACTCCTTGCACTCTCTTCACTGTGATTTTTGCTCCCTTCACTCTGTTCTCTGTGATTTTTAGTCTGCAAATTCTGCTCTCTGTGATATTTACTCTGTGTACACTGTTCTCTGTGATTTTTACTCTCCCCACTCTGCTCTCTGTGATTTCCACTCTCTGCACTCTGTTCTCTGCGATTTTTATTCTCCCCACTTTGCTCTCTCTGATTTTTCATCTCCGCACTCTGCTCTCTGTAATTTTTACTCCCTGCACTCAGCTGTCTGTGATTTTTACTCTCTGCACTCGGCACTCTGTGATTTTTACTCTCTGTACGCTGCTCTCTGTGATTTTCACTCTCTTCACACTGCCCTCTGAGATTTTTACTCTCTGCACTCTGCTCTCCGTGATTTTTACTCGCTGTACTCTGCTCTCTGCGATCTTTACTCAACGCACTCTGCTCTCTGTGATTTTTACTCTGCAAATTCTGCTCTGTGTGATTTTTACTCTCCGCACACTGTTCTCTGTGATAGTTACTCTCTGCACTCTATTCTCGGTGATTTTTACAGTCTGCACTCGGTTCTCTGTGATTTTTACTCTCTGCACTCTAATCTCTGTGATTTTTACTCTCTGCACTCGGCACTCTGTGATTTTTACTCTCTGTACTCTGCTCTCTGTGATTTCTACTCTCTGCACTCAGCTCTCTGTGATATTTACTTTCTGCACTCTGATCTCTGTAACTTTTACTCTCCGCACTCTGCTTTCTGTGATTTTTACTCTCTGCACTCGGTTCTCTATGATTTTTACTCCCTGCACTCAGCTGTCTGTGATTTTTACTCTCTGCACTCGGCACTCTGTGATTTTTACTCTCTGTACGCTGCTCTCTGTGATTTTCACTCTCTTCACTCTGCCCTCTGACATTTTTACTCTCTGCACTCTGCTCTCTGTGATATTTACTCCGTGTACAGTGTTCTCTGTGATTTTTACTCTCCCCACTCTGTTCTCTGTTATTTTTACTCTCTGCATCAGCTCTCTTTGATTTTTAATTTCCGCACTCTGATCTCTGTGATTTTTACTCTCTTCACTCTGCTGTCTGTGATTTTTACTCCCTGCACACTTTTCTCTGTGATTTTTACACTCCACATTCTGATTTCTGTGATTTTTACTCTGCCAATTCTGCTCTCTGTGGTTTTTACTCTCCGCACTCTGTTCTCTGTGATTTTTACTCTCTGCACTCTGCTCTCTGTGATTTTTACTCTGCAAATTCTGCTCAGTGTGATTTTTACTCTCCGCACACTGTTCTCTGTGATAGTTACTCTCTGCACTCTGTTCTCGGTGATTTTTGCAGTCTGCACTCTGATCTCTGTGATTTTTACTCTCTTCACTCTGCTGTCTGTGATTTTTACTCCCTGCACACTTCGCTCTGTGATTTTTACACTCCGCACTCTGCTTTCTGTGATTTTTACTCTGACAATTCTGCTCCCTGTGGTTTTTACTCTCCGCACTCTGTTCTCTGTGATTTTTACTCTCTGCACTATGTTGTCTGTGATTATTACTCCTTGCACTCTCTTCACTGTGATTTTTGCTCCCTTCACTCTGTTCTCTGTGATTTTTAGTCTGCAAATTCTGCTCTCTGTGATATTTACTCTGTGTACACTGTTCTCTGTGATTTTTACTCTCCCCACTCTGCTCTCTGTGATTTCCACTCTCTGCACTCTGTTCTCTGCGATTTTTATTCTCCCCACTTTGCTCTCTCTGATTTTTCATCTCCGCACTCTGCTCTCTGTAATTTTTACTCCCTGCACTCAGCTGTCTGTGATTTTTACTCTCTGCACTCGGCACTCTGTGATTTTTACTCTCTGTACGCTGCTCTCTGTGATTTTCACTCTCTTCACACTGCCCTCTGAGATTTTTACTCTCTGCACTCTGCTCTCCGTGATTTTTACTCGCTGTACTCTGCTCTCTGCGATCTTTACTCAACGCACTCTGCTCTCTGTGATTTTTACTCTGCAAATTCTGCTCTGTGTGATTTTTACTCTCCGCACCCTGCTCTCTCTGATTTTTAATCTCCGCACTCAGCTGTCTGTGATTTTTGTTCTCAGTACTCCATTCATAGTGATTTTTATTCTCCGCACTCTGCTCTATGTGATTTCTACTCTCTGGACTCTGTTCTCTCTGATTTTTAATCTCCGCACTCTGTTCTCTGTGATTTTTCCTCTCTGCACTCAGCTCTCTGTGATTTTTATTCGCAGCACTCCATTCTCAGTGATTTTTACTCTCTGCACTCTGCCCTCTGAGATTTTTACTCTCTGCACTCTGCTCTCTGTGATTTCTACACTCTGCACTCTGTTCTCTGCGATTTTTATTCTCCGCACTCTGCTCTCTCTGATTTTTCATCTCCGCACTCTGCTCTCTGTGATTTTTACTCCCTGCACTCAGCTGTCTGTGATTTTTACTCTCTGCACTCGGCACTCTGTGATTTTTACTCTCTGTACGCTGCTCTCTGTGATTTTCACTCTCTTCACTCTGCCCTCTGACATTTTTACTCTCTGCACTCTGCTCTCTGTGATATTTACTCCGTGTACAGTGTTCTCTGTGATTTTTACTCTCCCCACTCTGTTCTCTGTTATTTTTACTCTCTGCATCAGCTCTCTTTGATTTTTAATTTCCGCACTCTGATCTCTGTGATTTTTACTCTCTTCACTCTGCTGTCTGTGATTTTTACTCCCTGCACACTTTTCTCTGTGATTTTTACACTCCACACTCTGATTTCTGTGATTTTTACTCTGCCAATTCTGCTCTCTGTGGTTTTTACTCTCCGCACTCTGTTCTCTGTGATTTTTACTCTCTGCACTCTGCTCTCTGTGATTTTTACTCTGCAAATTCTGCTCAGTGTGATTTTTACTCTCCGCACACTGTTCTCTGTGATAGTTACTCTCTGCACTCTGTTCTCGGTGATTTTTGCAGTCTGCACTCTGATCTCTGTGATTTTTACTCTCTTCACTCTGCTGTCTGTGATTTTTACTCCCTGCACACTTCGCTCTGTGATTTTTACACTCCGCACTCTGCTTTCTGTGATTTTTACTCTGACAATTCTGCTCCCTGTGGTTTTTACTCTCCGCACTCTGTTCTCTGTGATTTTTACTCTCTGCACTATGTTGTCTGTGATTATTACTCCTTGCACTCTCTTCACTGTGATTTTTGCTCCCTTCACTCTGTTCTCTGTGATTTTTAGTCTGCAAATTCTGCTCTCTGTGATATTTACTCTGTGTACACTGTTCTCTGTGATTTTTACTCTCCCCACTCTGCTCTCTGTGATTTCCACTCTCTGCACTCTGTTCTCTGCGATTTTTATTCTCCCCACTTTGCTCTCTCTGATTTTTCATCTCCGCACTCTGCTCTCTGTAATTTTTACTCCCTGCACTCAGCTGTCTGTGATTTTTACTCTCTGCACTCGGCACTCTGTGATTTTTACTCTCTGTACGCTGCTCTCTGTGATTTTCACTCTCTTCACACTGCCCTCTGAGATTTTTACTCTCTGCACTCTGCTCTCCGTGATTTTTACTCGCTGTACTCTGCTCTCTGCGATCTTTACTCAACGCACTCTGCTCTCTGTGATTTTTACTCTGCAAATTCTGCTCTGTGTGATTTTTACTCTCCGCACACTGTTCTCTGTGATAGTTACTCTCTGCACTCTATTCTCGGTGATTTTTACAGTCTGCACTCGGTTCTCTGTGATTTTTACTCTCTGCACTCTAATCTCTGTGATTTTTACTCTCTGCACTCGGCACTCTGTGATTTTTACTCTCTGTACTCTGCTCTCTGTGATTTCTACTCTCTGCACTCAGCTCTCTGTGATATTTACTTTCTGCACTCTGATCTCTGTAACTTTTACTCTCCGCACTCTGCTTTCTGTGATTTTTACTCTCTGCACTCGGTTCTCTATGATTTTTACTCGCTGCACTCAGATCTCTGTGATTTTTACTCTCCGCACTCTGCTCTTTGTGATATCTACTCTCTGCACTCTGTTCTCTGTGATTTTTATTCTCCGCACTCTGCTCTCTCTGATTTTTAATCTCCGCACTCATCTGTCTGTGATTTTTGTTCTCAGTACTCCATTCATAGTGATTTTTATTCTCCGCACTCTGCTCTATGTGATTTCTACTCTCTGGACTCTGTTCTCTCTGATTTTTAATCTCCGAACTCTGTTCTCTGTGATTTTTCCTCTCTGCACTCAGCTCGCTGTGATTTTTATTCGCAGCACTCCATTCGCAGTGATTTTTACTCTCTGCACTCTGCCCTCTGAGATTTTTACTCTCTGCACTCTGCTCTCTGTGATTTCTACTCTCTGCACTCTGTTCTCTGCGATTTTTATTCTCCACACTCTGCTCTCTCTGATTTTTCATCTCCGCACTCTGTTCTCTGTGATTTTTCCTCTCTGCACTCAGCTCTCTGTGATTTTTATTCGCAGCACTCCATTCTCAGTGATTTTTACTCTCTGCACTCTGCCCTCTGAGATTTTTACTCTCTGCACTCTGCTCTCTGTGATTTCTACTCTCTGCACTCTGTTCTCTGCGATTTTTATTCTCCGCACTCTGCTCTCTCTGATTTTTCATCTCCGCACTCTGCTCTCTGTGATTTTTACTCCCTGCACTCAGCTGTCTGTGATTTTTACTCTCTGCACTCGGCACTCTGTGATTTTTACTCTCTGTACGCTGCTCTCTGTGATTTTCACTCTCTTCACTCTGCCCTCTGACATTTTTACTCTCTGCACTCTGCTCTCTGTGATATTTACTCCGTGTACAGTGTTCTCTGTGATTTTTACTCTCCCCACTCTGTTCTCTGTTATTTTTACTCTCTGCATCAGCTCTCTTTGATTTTTAATTTCCGCACTCTGATCTCTGTGATTTTTACTCTCTTCACTCTGCTGTCTGTGATTTTTACTCCCTGCACACTTTTCTCTGTGATTTTTACACTCCACACTCTGATTTCTGTGATTTTTACTCTGCCAATTCTGCTCTCTGTGGTTTTTACTCTCCGCACTCTGTTCTCTGTGATTTTTACTCTCTGCACTCTGCTCTCTGTGATTTTTACTCTGCAAATTCTGCTCAGTGTGATTTTTACTCTCCGCACACTGTTCTCTGTGATAGTTACTCTCTGCACTCTGTTCTCGGTGATTTTTGCAGTCTGCACTCTGATCTCTGTGATTTTTACTCTCTTCACTCTGCTGTCTGTGATTTTTACTCCCTGCACACTTCGCTCTGTGATTTTTACACTCCGCACTCTGCTTTCTGTGATTTTTACTCTGACAATTCTGCTCCCTGTGGTTTTTACTCTCCGCACTCTGTTCTCTGTGATTTTTACTCTCTGCACTATGTTGTCTGTGATTATTACTCCTTGCACTCTCTTCACTGTGATTTTTGCTCCCTTCACTCTGTTCTCTGTGATTTTTACTCTCTGCACTCTTCTGTCTGTGATTTTTACACTCCGCACTCTGCTCTCTGTGATTTTTACTCTGCAAATTCTGCTCTCTGTGATTTTTACTCTCTGCACTCTGCTCTCTGTGATATTTACTCTGTGTACACTGTTCTCTGTGATTTTTTACTCTCCCCACTCTGTTCTCTGTTATTTTTACTCTCTGCACTCAGCTCTCTTGGATTTTAATCTCCGCACTCTGCTCTCCGTGATTTTTGCTCGCTGTACTCAGCTCTCTGTGATTTTTACTCTCTGTACTCTGCTCTCTGTGATCTTTACTCAACGCACTCTGCTCTCTGTGATTTTTACTCTGCAAATTCTGCTCTGTGTGATTTTTACTCTCCGCACACTGTTCTCTGTGATATTTACTCTCTGCACTCTGTTCTCGGTGATGTTTACAGTCTGCACTCTGTTCTCTGTGATTTTTACTCTCTGCACTCTGATCTCTGTGATTTCTACTCTCTGCACTCTGTTCTCTGTGATTTTTAATCTCCGCTCTCTACTCTCTCTGATTTTTAATCTCCGCACGCTGCTCTCACAGATTTTTAATCTCCGCACTCTGCTTTCTGTGATTTTTACTCTCTGCACTCAGCTGTCTGTGATTTTTACACTCCACACTCTGTTCTCTGTGATTTTTGCAGTCTGCACTCTGTTCTCTGTTATTTTTACACTCTGCACTCTGATCTCTGTGATTTTCACTCTCTTCACTCTGCCCTCTGAGAGTTTTGCTCTCTGCACTCTGCTCTCTGTGATTTTTACTCTCTGCACTCAGCTCTCTGTGATATTTACTTTCTGCACTCTGATCTCTGTAACTTTTACTCTCCGCACTCTGCTTTCTGTGATTTTTACTCTCTGCACTCGGTTCTCTGTGATTTTTCCTCGCTGCACTCAGATCTCTGTGATTTTTACTCTCCGCAATCTGCTCTCTGTGATTTCTTCTCTCTGCACTCTGTTCTCTGCGATTTTGATTCTCCACACTCTGCTCTCACTGATTTTTACACTCTGCACTCAGCTGTCTATGATTTTTACTCTCTGCACTCGGGACTCTGCGATTTTTACTCTCTGTAATCTTTACTCACCGCACTCTGCTGTCTGTGATTTTTTACTGTCCGCACTCTATTCTCTGAGAGTTTTACACTCTGCACTGTGTTTTCTGTCATTTTTACTGTCCGCACTTTGCGCTCTGTGATTTTTACTCTATGCACTCTAATTTCTGTGATTTTCACTCTCTGCACTCTGCGCTCTGTGATTATTACTCTCTGCACTCAGATCTCTTTGATGTTTAATCTCTGCACTATACTCTCTGTGATTTTTACTCTCTGCACTCGGCATTCTGTGATTTTTACTCTCTGTACTCTGCTCTCTGTGATTTTTACTCTCTACACTCTTCTCTCTGTGATATTTACTTTCTGCACTCTGATCTCTGTAACTTTTACTCTCCGCACTCTGATCTCTATGATTTTTATTCTCTGCACTCTGCTCTCTGTGAGTTTTATTCGCAGCACTCGATTCTCAGTAATTTTTACTCTCTGCACTCTGCCCTCTGAGATTTTTACTCTCTGCACTCTGCTGTCTGTGATTTCTACTCTCTGCTCTCTGTTCTCTGTGATTTCTATTCTCCGCACTCTGCTCTCTCTGATTTTTCATCTCCGCACTCTGCTCTCTGTGATTTTTACTCCCTGCACTCAGCTGTCTGTGATTTTTACTCTCTGCACTCAGCACTCTGTGATTTTTACTCTCTGTACGCTGCTCTCTGTGATTTTCACTCTCTTCACTCTGCCCTCAGCGATTTTTACTCTCTGCACTCTGCTCTCTGTGATATTTACTCCGTGTACACTGTTCTCTGTGATTTTTACTCTCCCCACTCTGTTCTCTGTTATTTTCACTCTCTGCACTCAGCACTCTTTGATTTTTAATTTCCGCACTCTGATCTCTGTGATTTTTACTCTCTTCACTCTGCTGTCTGTGATTTTTACTCCCTGCACACTTCCCTCTGTGATTTTTACACTCCGCACTCTGCTTTCTGTGATTTTTACTCTGCCAATTCTGCTCTCCGTGGTTTTTACTCTCCGCACTCTGTTCTCTGTGATTTTTACTCTCTGCACTATGTTGTCTGTGATTATTACTCTTTGCACTCTTTTCACTGTGATTTTTGCTCCCTTCACTCTGTTCTCTGTGATTTTTACTCTCTGCACTTCTCTGTCTGTAATTTTTACACTCCGCACTCTGCTCTCTGTGATTTTTACTCTGCAAATTCTGCTCTCTGTGATTTTTGCTCTCTGCACTCTGCTCTCTGTGATATTTACTCTGTGTACACTGTTCTCTTTGATTTCTACTCTCCACACTCTGTTCTCTGTTATTTTTACTCTCTGCACTCAGCTCTCTTTGATTTTTAATCTCCGCACTCTGCTCTCCGTTATTTTTACTCGCTGTACTCAGCTCTCTGTGATTTTTACTCTCTATACTCTGCTCTCTGTGATCTTTACTCAACGCACTCTGCTCTCTGTGATTTTTACTCTGCAAATTCTGCTCTGTGTGATTTTTACTCTCCGCACACTGTTCTCTGTGATAGTTACTCTCTGCACTCTGTTCTCGGTGATTTTTACAGTCTGCACTCTGTTCTCTGTGATTTTTACTCTCTGCACTCTGATCTCTGTGATTTTTACTCTCTGCACTCTGATCTCTGAGACTTTTACTCTCTGCACTCTGCTCTCTGTGATTTCTACTCTCTGCACTCTGTTCTCTGTGATTTTTATTCTCCGCTCTCTACTGTCTCTGATATTTAATCTCCGCACGCTGCTCTCACAGATTTTTAATCTCCGCACTCTGCTTTCTGTGATTTTTACTCTCTGCACTCAGCTGTCTGTGATTTTAACTCTCTGCACTCGGCACTCTGTGATTTTTACTCTCTGTACCCTGCTGTCTGTGATTTTTACACTCCACACTGTGTTCTCTGTGATTTTTACACTCCACGCTCTGTTCTCTGTGATTTTTACAGTCTGCACTCTGTTCTCTGTGATTTTTACTCGCTGCACTCAGATCTCTGTGATTTTTAGTCTCCGCACTCTGCTCTCTGAGATTTTTAATCTCTGCACTGTGCTCTCTGATATTTTTACTCTCTGCACTCTGCTCTCTTGGATTTCTACTGTCCGCACTCTGTTCTCTGTGATTTTTATTCTCGGCACTCTGCTCTCTCTGATTTTTAATCTCCGCACTCAGCTGTCTGCGATTTTTGTTCTCAGTACTCCATTCATAGTGATTTTTATTCTCCGCACACTGCTCTATGTGATTTCTACTCTCTGCACTCTGTTCTCTCTGATTTTTAATCTCCGCACTCTGCTCTCAGTGATTTTTCCTCTCTGCACTCAGATCTGTGTGATTTTTACTGTCTTCACTCTGCTCTCTGTCATATTTACTTTCTGCACTCTGAGCTCTGTAACTTTTACTCTCCGCACTCTGATCTCTATGATTTTTGCTCTCCGCACTCTGAACTCGGTGATTTTTGTTCTCTGCTCTCTGCTCTCTGTAAGTTTTATTATCAGCACTCCATTTATAGTGAATTTTACTCTCCGCACTCAGCCCTCTGAGATTTTTACTCTCTGTACTCTGCTCTCTGTGATCTTTACTCACCGCACTCTGCTGTCTGTGATTTTTACTGTCCACACTCTATTCTCTGAGATTTTTACACTCTGCACTCTGTTTTCTGTCATTTTTACTGTCCACACTCTGCGCTCTGCGATTTTTACTCTCTGCACTCTAATTTCTGTGATTTTTACTCTCCGCACTCTGCGCTCTGTGATTTTTACTCTCTGCACTCTGATTTCTGTGATTTTTACTCTCCCCAGTCTGTTCTCTGTTATTTTTACTCCCTGCACTCAGCTCTCTTTGATGTTTAATCTCTGCACTATACTCTCTGTGATTTTTACTCTCTGCACTCGGCACTCTGTGATTTTTACACTCTGTACTCTGCTCTCTGTGATTTTTACTCTCTACACTCTGCTCTCTGTGATATTTACTTTCTGCACTCTGATCTCTGTAACTTTTACTCTCCGCACTCTGATCTCTATGATATTTATTCTCTGCACTCTGCTCTCTGTGAGTTTTATTCGCAGCACTCCATTCTCAATGATTTTTACTCTCTGCACTCTGCCCTCTGAGATTTTTACTCTCTGCAGTCTGCTGTCTGTGATTTCTACTCTCTGCACTCTGTTCTCTGCGATTTTTATTCTCCGCAATCTGCTCTCTCTGATTTTTCATCTCCGCACTCTGCTCTCTGTGATTTTTACTCCCTGCACTCAGCTGTCTGTGATTTTTACTCTCTGCACTCGGCACTCTGTGATTTTTACTCTCTGTACGCTGCTCTCTGTGATTTTCACTCTCTTCACTCTGCCCTCTGAGATTTTTACTCTCTGCACTCTGCTCTCTGTGATATTTACTCTGTGTACACTGTTCTCTGTGATTTTTACTCTCCCCACTCTGTTCTCTGTTATTTTTACTCTCTGCACTCAGCTCTCTTTGATTTTTAATTTCCGCACTCTGATCTGTGTGATTTTTACTCTCTTCACTCTGCTGTCTGTGATTTTTACTCCCTGCACACTTCGCTCTGTGATTTTTACACTCCGCACTCTGCTTTCTGTGATTTTTACTCTGCCAATTCTGCTCTCTGTGGTTTTTACTCTCTGCACTCGGGACTCTGTGATTTTTACTCTCTGCACTCGGCAGTCTGTGATTTCTACTCTCTGCACTCTGTTCTCTGCGATTTTTATTCTCCGCAATCTGCTCTCTCTGATTTTTCATCTCCGCACTCTGCTCTCTGTGATTTTTACTCCCTGCACTCAGCTGTCTGTGATTTTTACTCTCAGCACTCGGCACTCTGTGATTTTTACTCTCTGTACGCTGCTCTCTGTGATTTTCACTCTCTTCACTCTGCCCTCTGAGATTTTTACTCTCTGCACTCTGCTCTCTGTGATATTTACTCTGTGTACACTGTTCTCTGTGATTTTTACTCTCCCCACTCTGTTCTCTGTTATTTTTACTCTCTGCACTCAGCTCTCTTTGATTTTTAATTTCCGCACTGTGATCTCTGTGATTTTTACTCTCTTCACTCTGCTGTTTGTGATTTTTACTCCCTGCACACTTCGCTCTGTGATTTTTAAACTCCGCACTCTGCTTTCTGTGATTTTTACTCTGCCAATTCTGCTCTCTGTGATTTTTACTCTGCCAATTCTGCTCTCTGTGGTTTTTACTCCCCGCACTCTGTTCTCTGTGATTTTTACTCTCTGCACTATGTTGTATGTGATTATTACTCTTTGCACTCACTTCACTGTGATTTTTGCTCCCTTCACTCTGTTCTCTGTGATTTTTACTCTCTGCAATCTTCTGTCTGTGACTTTTACACTCCGCACTCTGCTCTCTGTGATATTTACTCTGCAAATTCAGCTCTCTATGATTTTTACTCTCTGCACTCTGCTCTCTGTGATATTTACTCTCTGTACACTGTTCTCTGTGATTTTTACTCTCCCCACTCTGTCCTCTGTTATTTTTAGTCTCTGCACTCAGCTCTCTTTGATTTTTAATCTCCGCACTCTGCTCTCCGTGATTTTTACTCGCTGTACTCAGATCTCGGTGATTTTTACTCTCTGTACTCTGCTCTCTGTGATCTTTACTCAACGCACTCTGCTCTCTGTGATTTTTACTCTGCAAATTCTGCTCTGTGTGATTTTTACTCTCCGCACACTGTTCTGTGTGATGGTTAATCTCTGCACTCTGTTCTCGGTGATTTTTACAGTCTGCACTCTGTTCTCTGTGATTTTTACTCTCTGCACTCTGATCTCTGTGATTTTTACTCTCTGCACTCTGATCTCTGAGACTTTTACTCTCTGCACTCTGCTCTCTGTGATTTCTACTCTCTGCACTCCGTTCTCTGTGATTTTTATTCTCCGCTCTCTACTCTCTCTGATTTTCAATCTCCGCACGCAGGTGTCACAGATTTTTAATCTCCGCACTCTGCTTTCTGTGATTTTTACTCTCTGCACTCAGCTATCAGTGATTTTTACTCTCTGCACTCGGCACTCTGTGATTTTTAATCTCTGTACTCTGCTCTCTGTGATTTTTACACTCCACACTCTGTTCTCTGTGATTTTTACAGTCTGTACTCTGTTCTCTGTTATTTTTACTCTCTGCACTCTGATCTCTGTGATTTTCACTCTCTTCACTCTGCCCTCTGAGATTTTTACTCTCTGCACTCTGCTCTCTGTGATTTCATCTCTCTGCACTCTGTTCTCTGTGATTTTTATTCTCTGCACTCTGCTCTCTCTGATTTTTAATCTCTGCACTCAGCTCTCTGTGATTTTTACTCTCTGCACTCGGCACTCTGTGATATTTACTCTCTGTACTTGCTTTCTGTGATTTTTACTCTCCTCACTCTGCTCTCTGTGATATTTACTTTCTGCACTCTGATTTCTGTAACTTTTACTCTCCGTACTCTGATCTCTGTGATTTTTACTCTCCGCACTCTATTCTCTGAGATTTTTGCACTCCACACTCTGTTCTCTGTGATTTTTACAGTCTGCAATCTGCTCTCTGTGATTTTTACAGTCTGCACTCTGTTCTCTGTGATTTTTACTCGTTGCACTCTGATCTCTGTGAATTTTACTCTCTGCACTCTGATCTCTGTGACTTTTACTCTCTGCACTCCGTTCTCTGTGATTATTATTCTCCGCTCTCTGCTCTCTCTGATTTTTAATCTCCGCACTCTACTCTCACTGATTTTTAATCTCCGCACTGTGGTTTCTGTGATTTTTACGCTCGGCACTCTGTTCTCTGTGATTTTTACTCTCTGTACTCTGCTCTCTGTGATTTTTACACTCCACACTCTGTTCTCTGTGATTTTTACAGTCAGATTCTGTTCTCTGTTATTTTTACTCTCTGCACTCTGCCCTCTGAGATTTTTACTCTCTGCACTCTGCTGTCTGTGATTTCTACTCTCTGCTCTCTGTTCTCTGCGATTTCTATTCTCCGCACTCTGCTCTCTCTGATTTTTCATCTCCGCACTCTGTTCTCTGTGATTTTTACTCCCTGCACTCAGCTGTCTGTGATTTTTACTCTCTGCACTCAGCACTCTGTGATTTTTACTCTCTGTACGCTGCTCTCTGTGATTTTCACTCTCTTCACTCTGCCCTCAGCGATTTTTACTCTCTGCACTCTGCTCTCTGTGATATTTACTCCGTGTACACTGTTCTCTGTGATTTTTACTCTCCCCACTCTGTTCTCTGTTATTTTCACTCTCTGCACTCAGCACTCTTTGATTTTTAATTTCCGCACTCTGATCTCTGTGATTTTTACTCTCTTCACTCTGCTGTCTGTGATTTTTACTCCCTGCACACTTCCCTCTGTGATTTTTACACTCCGCACTCTGCTTTCTGTGATTTTTACTCTGCCAATTCTGCTCTCTGTGGTTTTTACTCTCCGCACTCTGTTCTCTGTGATTTTTACTCTCTGCACTATGTTGTCTGTGATTATTACTCTTTGCACTCTTTTCACTGTGATTTTTGCTCCCTTCACTCTGTTCTCTGTGATTTTTACTCTCTGCACTCTTCTGTCTGTAATTTTTACACTCCGCACTCTGCTGTCTGTGATTTTTACTCTGCAAATTCTGCTCTCTGTGATTTTTGCTCTCTGCACTCTGCTCTCTGTGATATTTACTCTGTGTACACTGTTCTCTTTCATTTCTACTCTCCACACTCTGTTCTCTGTTATTTTTACTCTCTGCACTCAGCTCTCTTTGATTTTTAATCTCCGCACTCTGCTCTCCGTGATTTTTACTCGCTGTACTCAGCTCTCTGTGATTTTTACTCTCTATACTCTGCTCTCTGTGATCTTTACTCAACGAACTCTGCTCTCTGTGATTTTTACTCTGCAAATTCTGCTCTGTGTGATTTTTACTCTCCGCACACTGTTCTCTGTGATAGTTACTCTCTGCACTCTGTTCTCGGTGATTTTTACAGTCTGCACTCTGTTCTCTGTGATTTTTACTCTCTGCACTCTGATCTCTGTGATTTTTACTCTCTGCACTCTGATCTCTGAGACTTTTACTCTCTGCACTCTGCTCTCTGTGATTTCTACTCTCTGCACTCTGTTCTCTGTGATTTTTATTCTCCGCTCTCTACTGTCTCTGATATTTAATCTCCGCACGCTGCTCTCACAGATTTTTAATCTCCGCACTCTGCTTTCTGTGATTTTTACTCTCTGCACTCAGCTGTCTGTGATTTTAACTCTCTGCACTCGGCACTCTGTGATTTTTACTCTCTGTACCCTGCTGTCTGTGATTTTTACACTCCACACTGTGTTCTCTGTGATTTTTACACTCCACGCTCTGTTCTCTGTGATTTTTACAGTCTGCACTCTGTTCTCTGTGATTTTTACTCGCTGCACTCAGATCTCTGTGATTTTTAGTCTCCGCACTCTGCTCTCTGAGATTTTTAATCACTGCACTGTGCTCTCTGATATTTTTACTCTCTGCACTCTGCTCTCTTGGATTTCTACTGTCCGCACTCTGTTCTCTGTGATTTTTATTCTCGGCACTCTGCTCTCTCTGATTTTTAATCTCCGCACTCAGCTGTCTGCGATTTTTGTTCTCAGTACTCCATTCATAGTGATTTTTATTCTCCGCACACTGCTCTATGTGATTTCTACTCTCTGGACTCTGTTCTCTCTGATTTTTAATCTCCGCACTCTGCTCTCAGTGATTTTCCCTCTCTGCACTCAGATCTCTGTGAGTTTTACTGTCTTCACTCTGCTCTCTGTCATATTTACTTTCTGCACTCTGAGCTCTGTAACTTTTACTCTCCGCACTCTGATCTCTATGATTTTGGATCTCCGCAATCTGAACTCGGTGATTTTTGTTCTCTGCTCTCTGCTCTCTGTAAGTTTTATTATCAGCACTCCATTTATAGTGAATTTTACTCTCCGCACTCAGCCCTCTGAGATTTTTACTCTCTGTACTCTGCTCTCTGTGATCTTTACTCACCGCACTCTGCTGTCTGTGATTTTTACTGTCCACACTCTATTCTCTGAGATTTTTGCACTCTGCACTCTGTTTTCTGTCATTTTTACTGTCCACACTCTGCGCTCTGTGATTTTTACTCTCTGCACTCTAATTTCTGTTATTTTTACTCCCTGCACTCAGCTCTCTTTGATGTTTAATCTCTGCACTATACTCTCTGTGATTTTTACTCTCTGCACTCGGCACTCTGTGATTTTTACACTCTGTACTCTGCTCTCTGTGATTTTTACTCTCTACACTCTGCTCTCTGTGATATTTACTTTCTGCACTCTGATCTCTGTAACTTTTACTCTCCGCACTCTGATCTCTATGATATTTATTCTCTGCACTCTGCTCTCTGTGAGTTTTATTCGCAGCACTCCATTCTCAGTGATTTTTACTCTCTGCACTCTGCCCTCTGAGATTTTTACTCTCTGCAGTCTGCTGTCTGTGATTTCTACTCTCTGCACTCTGTTCTCTGCGATTTTTATTCTCCGCAATCTGCTCTCTCTGATTTTTCATCTCCACACTCTGCTCTCTGTGATTTTTACTCCCTGCACTCAGCTGTCTGTGATTTTTACTCTCTGCACTCGGCACTCTGTGATTTTTACTCTCTGTACGCTGCTCTCTGTGATTTTCACTCTCTTCACTCTGCCCTCTGAGATTTTTACTCTCTGCACTCTGCTCTCTGTGATATTTACTCTGTGTACACTGTTCTCTGTGATTTTTACTCTCCCCACTCTGTTCTCTGTTATTTTTACTCTCTGCACTCAGCTCTCTTTGATTTTTAATTTCCGCACTCTGATCTGTGTGATTTTTACTCTCTTCACTCTGCTGTCTGTGATTTTTACTCCCTGCACTCTTCGCTCTGTGATTTTTACACTCCGCACTCTGCTTTCTGTGATTTTTACTCTGCCAATTCTGCTCTCTGTGGTTTTTACTCTCTGCACTCGGGACTCTGTGATTTTTACTCTCTGCACTCGGCAGTCTGTGATTTCTACTCTCTGCACTCTGTTCTCTGCGATTTTTATTCTCCGCAATCTGCTCTCTCTGATTTTTCATCTCCGCACTCTGCTCTCTGTGATTTTTACTCCCTGCACTCAGCTGTCTGTGATTTTTACTCTCAGCACTCGGCACTCTGTGATTTTTACTCTCTGTACGCTGCTCTCTGTGATTTTTACTCTCTTCACTCTGCCCTCTGAGATTTTTACTCTCTGCACTCTGCTCTCTGTGATATTTACTCTGTGTACACTGTTCTCTGTGATTTTTACTCTCCCCACTCTGTTCTCTGTTATTTTTACTCTCTGCACTCAGCTCTCTTTGATTTTTAATTTCCGCACTCTGATCTCTGTGATTTTTACTCTCTTCACTCTGCTGTTTGTGATTTTTACTCCCTGCACACTTTGCTCTGTGATTTTTAAACTCCGCACTCTGCTTTCTGTGATTTTTACTCTGCCAATTCTGCTCTCTGTGGTTTTTACTCCCCGCACTCTGTTCTCTGTGATTTTTACTCTCTGCACTATGTTGTATGTGATTATTACTCTTTGCACTCACTTCACTGTGATTTTTGCTCCCTTCACTCTGTTCTCTGTGATTTTTACTCTCTGCAATCTTCTGTCTGTGACTTTTACACTCCGCACTCTGCTCTCTGTGATATTTACTCTGCAAATTCAGCTCTCTATGATTTTTACTCTCTGCACTCTGCTCTCTGTGATATTTACTCTGTGTACACTGTTCTCTGTGATTTTTACTCTCCCCACTCTGTTCTCTGTTATTTTTAGTCTCTGCACTCAGCTCTCTTTGATTTTTAATCTCCGCACTCTGCTCTCCGTGATTTTTACTCGCTGTACTCAGATCTCTGTGATTTTTACTCTCTGTACTCTGCTCTCTGTGATCTTTACTCAACGCACTCTGCTCTCTGTGATTTTTACTCTGCAAATTCTGCTCTGTGTGATTTTTACTCTCCGCACACTGTTCTGTGTGATGGTTAATCTCTGCACTCTGTTCTCGGTGATTTTTACAGTCTGCACTCTGTTCTCTGTGATTTTTACTCTCTGCACTCTGATCTCTGTGATTTTTACTCTCTGCACTCTGATCTCTGAGACTTTTACTCTCTGCACTCTGCTCTCTGTGATTTCTACTCTCTGCACTCCGTTCTCTGTGATTTTTATTCTCCGCTCTCTACTCTCTCTGATTTTTAATCTCCGCACGCAGGTCTCACAGATTTTTAATCTCCGCACTCTGCTTTCTGTGATTTTTACTCTCTGCACTCAGCTATCTGTGATTTTTACTCTCTGCACTCGGCACTCTGTGATTTTTAATCTCTGTACTCTGCTCTCTGTGATTTTTACACTCCACACTCTGTTCTCTGTGATTTTTACAGTCTGTACTCTGTTCTCTGTTATTTTTACTCTCTGCACTCTGATCTCTGTGATTTTCACTCTCTTCACTCTGCCCTCTGAGATTTTTTACTCTCTGCACTCTGCTCTCTGTGATTTCATCTCTCTGCACTCTGTTCTCTCTGATTTTTATTCTCTGCACTCTGCTCTCTCTGATTTTTAATCTCTGCACTCAGCTCTCTGTGATTTTTACTCTCTGCACTCGGCACTCTGTGATTTTTACTCTCTGTACTTGCTTTCTGTGATTTTTACTCTCTTCACTCTGCTCTCTGTGATATTTACTTTCTGCACTCTGATTTCTGTAACTTTTACTCTCCGTACTCTGATCTCTGTGATTTTTACTCTCCGCACTCTATTCTCTGAGATTTTTACACTCCACACTCTGTTCTCTGTGATTTTTACAGTCTGCAATCAGCTCTCTGTGATTTTTACAGTCTGCACTCTGTTCTCTGTGATTTTTACTCGTTGCACTCTGATCTCTGTGAATTTTACTCTCTGCACTCTGATCTCTGTGACTTTTACTCTCTGCACTCCGTTCTCTGTGATTATTATTCTCCGCTCTCTGCTCTCTCTGATTTTTAATCTCCGCACTCTACTCTCACTGATTTTTAAACTCCGCACTGTGGTTTCTGTGATTTTTACGCTCTGCACTCTGTTCTCTGTGATTTTTACTCTCTGTACTCTGCTCTCTGTGATTTTTACACTCCACACTCTGTTCTCTGTGATTTTTACAGTCAGATTCTGTTCTCTGTTATTTTTACTCTCTGCACTCTGATCTCTGTGATGTTCACTCTCTTCACTCTGCCCTCTGTGATTTTTACTCTCCGCACTCTGGTCTCTTTGATTTTTAATCTCTGCACTCAGTTCTCTGTGATTTTCACTCTCTGCACTCTGGTCTCTGTGATTTTTAATCTCTGCACTCAGTCCTCTGTGATTTTTACTCTCTGCACTATGTTGTCTGTGATTATTACTATTTGCACTCTGTTCACTGTGATTTTTGCTCCCTTCACTCTGTTCTCTGTGATTTTTACTCTCTGCACTCTTCTGTCTGTGATTTTTACACTCCGCACTCTGCTCTCTGTGATTTTTACTCTGCAAATTCTGCTCTCTGTGATTTTTACTCTCCGCACACTGTTCTCTGTGATGGTTACTCTCTGCACTCTGCTCTCTGTGATTTTTACTCTGCAAATTCTGCTCTCTGTGATTTCTGCTCTCTGCACACTGTTCTCTGTGATGGTTATTCTCTGCACTCTGTTCTCGGTGATTTTTACAGTCTGCACTCTGTTCTCTGTGATTTTTACTCTCTACACTCTGATGTCTGAGAGTTTTACACTCTGCACACAGATCTGTGTGATTTCTACTCTCCGCACTCTGGTGTTTGTGATTTTTACTCTCCGCAGTCTGGTGTCTGTGATTTTTACTCTCTGCACTCCGTTCTCTGTGATTTTTATTCTCCGCTCTCTGCTCTCTCTGATTTTTAATCTCAGCACGCTGCTCTCACTGATTTTTAATCTCCGCACTCTGCTTTCTGTGATTTTTACTCTCTGTCCTCTGCTCTCTGTGATTTTTACTCACCACACTCTGTTCTCTGTGATTGTTACCGTCTGCACTCTGTTCTCTGTTATTTTTACTCTCTGCACTCTGATCTCTGTGATTTTCACTCTCTTCACACTGCCCTCTGAGAGTTTTACTCTCTGCACTCTGCTCTCTGCGATATCTACTCGCTGCACTCTGTTCTGTGTGATTTTTACTGTCTGTACCCTGCGCTCCGTGATTTTTACTCTCTGCAGTCTAATTTCTGTGATTTTCACTCTCTGCACTCTGCGCTCTGCGATTTTTACTCTCTGCACTCTGATTTCTGTGATTTTTACTCTCCCCACTCTGGTCTCTGTGACTTTTACTCTCTGCATTATGTTGTCTGTGATTATTACTCTTTGCACTCTGTTCACTGCGACTTTTGCTCCCTTCACTCTGTTCTCTGTGATTTTTACTCTCTGCACTCTTCCGTCTGTGATTTTTACACTCTGCAATCTGCTCTCTGTGATTTTTACTCTGCAAATTCTGCTCTCTGTGATTTTTACTCTCCGCACACTGTTCTCTGTGATGGTTACTCTCTGCACTCTGCTCTCTGTGATTTCTGCTCTCTGCACTCTGTTCTCTGTGATTTTAATTCTCCGAACTCTGCTCTCTCTGATTTTTTAATCTCTGCACTCAGCTCTCTGTGATTTTTACTCTCTGCACTCGGCACTCTGTGATTTTTACTCTCTGTACTCTGGTTTCTGTGATTTTTACTCTCCTCACTCTGCTCACTGTGATATTTACTTTCTGCACTCTGATCTCTGTAACTTTTACTCTCCGCACTCTGATCTCTGTGATTTTTACTCTCTGCGCTCTGTTCTGTGTGATTTTTACTCGCTGCACTCAGATCTCTGTGATTTTTACTCTCCGCACTCTGCTCTCTGTGATGTTTAATCTCTGCACTGTGCTCTCTGATATTTTTACTCTCTGCACTGTGCTCTCTGTGATTTCTACTGTCTGCACTCTGTTCTCTGTGATTTTTAATCTCCGCACTCTGCTCTCTCTGATTTTTAAACTCCGCACTCTTCTGTCTGTGATTTTTACACTCTGCACTCAGCTGTCTGTGATTTTTGTTCTCAGTACTCCATTCATAGTGATTTTTATTCTCCGCACTCTGCTCTCTCTGATTTTTAATCTCTGCACTATGCTCTCTGTGATTTTTACACTCTGCACTCAGCTGTCTGTGATTTTTACTCTCTGCAATCGGGACTCTGTGTTTTTTACTCTCTGCAGTCTAATTTCTGTGATTTTCACTCTCTGCACTCTGCGCTCTGTGATTTTTACTCTCCCCAGTCTGTTCTCTGTGATTTTTACTCTCTGCACTCAGTTCTCTGATTTTTACTCTCCGCACTCTGGTCTCGGTGATTTTTACTCTCTGCACTCTGTTCTCTGTGATTTTTAATCTCTGCACTCAGTTCTGTGTGATTTTCACTCTCTGCACTATGTTGTCTGTGATTATTATTCTTTGCAGTCTGTTCACTGTGATTTTTGCTCCCTTCACTCTGTTCTCTGTGATTTTTACTCTCTGCACTCTTCTGTCTGTGATTTTTACACTCCGCATTCTGCTCTCTGTGATTTTTACTCAGCAAATTCTGTTCTCTGTGATTTTTACTCTCTGTACTCTGCGTTCTGTGATTTTTATTCTCCTCACTCTGCTCTCTGTGATATTTATTTTCTGCACTCTGATCTCTGTAACTTTTACTCTCCGCACTCTGCTTTCTGTGATTTTTACTCTCTGCACTCTGTTCTCTGTGATTTGTACTCGCTGCACTCAGATCTCTGTGATTTTTACTCTCCGCACTCTGCTCTCTGTGATTTCTACTGTCCGCACTCTGTTCTCTGTGATTTTTGTTCTCCGCACTCTGCTCTCTCTGATTTTTAATATCCGCTCTCTGTTGTCTGTGATTTTTACACTCTGCACTCAGCTGTCTGTGATTTTTTTCTCAGTACTCCATTGATAGTGATTTTTACTCTCTGCACTCTGCTCTCTGTGATTTCTACTGTCCGCACTCTGTTCTCTGTGATTTTTGTTCTCCGCACTCTGCTCTCTCTGATTTTTAATATCCGCTCTCTGTTGTCTGTGATTTTTACACTCTGCACTCAGCTGTCTGTGATTTTTTTCTCAGTACTCCATTGATAGTGATTTTTACTCTCTGCACTCTGCTCTCTGTGATTTCTACTGTCCGCACTCTGCTCTCTGTGATTTCTACTGTCCGCACTCTGTTCTCTGTGATTTTTATTCTCCACTCTCTGCTCTCTCTGATTTTTAATCTCCACACTCTGCTGTCTGTGATTTTTACACTCCACACTCTGCTCTCTGTGGTTTTTCCTCTCTGCACTCAGCTCTCTGTGATTTTTACTGTCTTCCCTCATCTCTCTGTCAAATTTACTCTCCGCACTCTGATCTCTATGATTTTTGCTCTCCACACTCTGATCTCGGTGATTTTTGTTCTCTGCTCTCTGCTCTCTGTAAGTTTTATTATCAGCACTCCATTTATAGTGAATTTAACTCTCCGCACTCAGCCCTCTGAGATTTTTACTCTCTGTACTCTGCTCTCTGTGATCTTTACACACCACACTCTGCTGTCTGTGATTTTTACTGTCCGCACTCTATTCTCTGAGATTTTTACACTCTGCACTCTGTTTTCTGTCATTTTTACTGTCCACACTCTGCGCTCTGTGATTTTTACTCTCTGCACTCTAATTTCTGTGATTTTCACTCTCTGCACTCTGCGCTATGTGATTTTTCCTCTCTGCACTCTGATTTCTGTGACTTTTACTATCCCCAGTCTGTTCTCTGTTATTTTTACTCCCTGCACTCAGCTCTCTTTGATGTTTAATCTCTGCACTATACTCTCTGTGATTTTTACTCTCTGCACTCTGCTCTCTGTGATATTTACTTTCTATACTCTGATCTCTGTAACTTTTACTCTCTGCACTCTGATCACTATGATTTTTATTCTCTGCACTCTGCTCTCTGTGAGTTTTATTCGCAGCACTCCATTCTCAGTGATTTTTGCTCTCTGTACTCTGCTCTCTGTGATTTCTACTCTCTGCACTCTGTTCTCTGCGGTTTTTATTCTCCGCACTCTGCTCTCTCTGATTTTTCATCTCCGCCCTCTGCTCTCTGTGATTTTTACTCCCTGCGCTCAGCTGTCTGTGATTTTTACTCTCTGCACTCTGATCACTATGATTTTTATTCTCTGCACTCTGCTCTCTGTGAGTTTTATTCGCAGCACTCCATTCTCAGTGATTTTTACTCTCTGCACTCTACCCTCTGAGAGTTTTGCTCTCTGCACTCTGCTCTCTGTGATTTCTACTCTCTGCACTCTGTTCTCTGCGGTTTTTATTCTCCGCACTCTGCTCTCTCTGATTTTTCATCTCCGCCCTCTGCTCTCTGTGATTTTTACTCCCTGCACTCAGCTGTCTGTGATTTTTACTCTCTGCACTCGGCACTCTGTGATTTTTACTCTCTGTACGCTTCTCTCTGTGATTTTCACTCTCTTTACTCTGCCCCCTGAGAGTTTTACTCTCTGCACTCTGCTCTCTGTGATATTTACTCTGTGTACACTGTTCTCTGTGATTTTAACTCTCCCCACTCTGTTCTCTGTTATTTTTAATCTCCACCCTCTGCTCTCCGTGATTTTTACTCGCTGCATTCAGCTCTCTGTGATTTTACTCTCCGCACCCTGCTCTCTGTGATTTTTAATGTCTGCACTATGCTCTCTGTGATTCTTACTCTCTGCACTCTGTTGTCTGTGATGTTTGCTCTCCGGACTCTGATCTCTGTGAGTTTTACTCTCTGTCCTCTGCTCTCTGTGATCTTTACACTCTGCCCTCAGATCTGTGTGATTTTTACTCTATGCACTCTGTTCACTGTGATTTTTTGCTCTCTGCACTCAACTCTCCGTGATTCCTACTCTCTACACTCTGATCTCTGTGATTTTTATTCTGTGCAATCCGTTCACTGTTATCTTGACTCTCCACACCCTGATATCTGTGATTTTTACTCTCTTCAATCTGCTCTCTGTATTTTTTACTCTCTGCACACTTCTCTCTGTGATTTTTACACTCCGCACTCTGCTTTCTGTGATTTTTACTCTCTTCAATCTGCTCGCTGTAATTTTTACTCTCTGCACACTTCTCTCTGTGATGGTTACTCTCTGCACTCTGGTCTCGGTTATATTTAATCTCCGAACTCTGCTGTCTCTGATTTTTCATCTCTGCACTCAGCTCTCTGGGATGTTTACTCTCTGCAGTCGGCACTCTGTGATTTTTACTCTCTGTGCTCTGCTTTCTGTGATTTTTACTCTCCTCACTCTGCTCTCTGTGATATTTAATTCCTGCACTCTGATCTCTGTAACTTTTCGGCTCCGCACTCTGATCTCTGTGATTTCTACTCTCTGCACTCTGTTCTCTGCGATTTTTACTCTGTGGACTCTGTTCTCTCTGATTTTTAATCTCCGCACTCTGCTCTCTGTAAGTTTTATTATCAGCACTCCATTTATAGTGAATTTTACTCTCCGCACTCTGCCCTCTGAGATTTTTAATCTCCGCACTCTGCTCTCTGTGATTTCTACTCTCCGCACTCTGCTCTCTGTGATTTTTACTCTCTGCACTCGGCACTCTGCGATTTTTACTCTCTATACGCTGCTCTCTGTGATTTCTACTCTCTGCACTCTGTTCTCTGTGATTTTTATTCTCCGCACTCTGCTCTCTCTGATTTTTAATCTCCGCACTCTGCTCTCTGTGATCTTTACTCACTGCATTCACTGTCAGTGATTTTTACTCTCCGCACTCTATTCTCTGAGATTATTACACTCTGCACTCTGTTTTCTGTCAGTTTTACTGTCTGCACTCTGCGCTCTGTGATTTTTGCTCTCTGCACTCTGATTTAAGTGATTTTTACTCTCCCCAGTCTGTTCTCTGTTATTTTTACTCCCTGCACTCAGCTCTCTTTGATTTTTAATCTCTGCACTCTGATCTCTGTAACTTTTACCCTCCGCACTCTGATCTCTATGATTTTTATTCTCTGCACTCTGCTCTCTGTGAGTTTTATTCGCAGCACTCCATTCTCAGTGATTTTTACTCTCTGCACTCTGCTCTCTGTGATTTCTACTCTCTGCACTCTGTTCTCTGCGATTTTTCTTCTCTGCACTCTGCTCTCTCTGATTTTTCATCTCCGCACTCTGCTCTCGGTGATTTTTACTCTCTGCACTCAGCTGTCTGCGATTTTCACTCTCTTCACTCTGCCCTCTGAGATTTTTACTCTCTGCACCCTGCTCTCTGTGATATTTACTCTCTGCACTCTTCTGTCTGTGATTTTTACACTCCGCACTCTGCTCTCTGTGATTTTTACTCTGCAAATTCTGCTCTCTGTGATTTTTACTCTCCGCATACTGTTCTCTGTGATGGTTATTCTCTGCACTCTGCTCTCTGTGATTTCTACTCTCTGCACTCTGTTCTCTGTGATTTTTATTCTCCGCACTCTGCTCTGTCTGATTTTTAATCTCTGCACGCAGCTCTCTGTGATTTTTACTCTCTGCAGTCGGCACTCTGTGATTTTTACTCTGTACCCTGCTCTCTGTAATCTTTACTCACCGCTCTCTGCTGTCTGTGATTTTTACTCTCTGCACTCTATTCTCTCAGATTTTTACACACTGCAGTCTGTTTTCTGTCATTTTTACTGTCTGTACTCTGCGCTCTGTGATTTTTACTCTCTGTAGTCTAATTTCTGTTATTTTTACTCTCTGCACTCGGCACCCTGTGATTTTTACTCTCTGTACTCTGGTTTCTGTGATTTTTACTCTCCTCACTCTGCTCTCTGTGATATTTACTTTCTGCACTCTGATCTCTGTAACTTTTACTCTCCGCACTGTGATCTCTGTGATTTTTACTCTCTGCACTCAGATCTCTGTGATTTTTATTCTCCGCACTCTGCTCTCTCTGATTTTTAATCTCCGCACTCTGCTGTCTGTGATTTTTACACTCTGCACTCAGCTGTCTGTGATTTTTGTTCTCAGTACTCCATTCATAGTGATTTTTATTCTCCGCACTCTGCTCTATGTGATAGTTACTTTCTGCACTCTGATCTCTGTAACTTTTACTCAAGCACTCTGCTTTCTGTGATTTTTACTCTCTGCACTCTGTTCTCTGTGATTTTTACTCGCTGCACTCAGATCTCTGTGATTTTTACTCTCCGCTCTCTGCTCTCTGTGATTTTTAATCTCTGCACTGTGCTCTCTGATATTTTTACTCTCTGCACTCTGCTCTCTGTGATTTTTACTCTGCAAATTCTGCTCTCTGTGATTTTTACTCGCCGCATACTGTTCTCTGTGATGGTTACTCTCTGCACTCTGCTCTCTGTGATTTCTACTCTCTGCACTCTGTTCTCTGTGATTTTTATTCTCCGCACTCTGCTCTCTCTGATTTTTAATCTCTGCACTCAGCTCTCTGTGATTTTTACTCTCTGCACTCGGCACTCTGTGATTTTTACACTCCGCACTCTGCTTTCTGTGATTTTTACTCTGACAATTCTGCTCCCTGTGGTTTTTACTCTCCGCACTCTGTTCTCTGTGATTTTTACTCTCTGCACTATGTTGTCTGTGATTATTACTCCTTGCACTCTCTTCACTGTGATTTTTGCTCCCTTCACTCTGTTCTCTGTGATTTTTACTCTCTGCACTCTTCTGTCTGTGATTTTTACACTCCGCACTCTGCTCTCTGTGATTTTTACTCTGCAAATTCTGCTCTCTGTGATTTTTACTCTCTGCACTCTGCTCTCTGTGATATTTACTCTGTGTACACTGTTCTCTGTGATTTTTTACTCTCCCCACTCTGTTCTCTGTTATTTTTACTCTCTGCACTCAGCTCTCTTGGATTTTTACTCTCCGCACTCTGCTCTCCGTGATTTTTACTCGCTGTACTCAGCTCTCTGTGATTTTTACTCTCTGTACTCTGCTCTCTGTGATCTTTACTCAACGCACTCTGCTCTCTGTGATTTTTACTCTGCAAATTCTGCTCTGTGTGATTTTTACTCTCCGCACACTGTTCTCTGTGATATTTACTCTCTGCACTCTGTTCTCGGTGATGTTTACAGTCTGCACTCTGTTCTCTGTGATTTTTACTCTCTGCACTCTGATCTCTGTGATTTCTACTCTCTGCACTCTGTTCTCGGTGATTTTTAATCTCCGCTCTCTACTCTCTCTGATTTTTAATCTCCGCACGCTGCTCTCACAGATTTTTAATCTCCGCACTATGCTTTCTGTGATTTTTACTCTCTGCACTCAGCTGTCTGTGATTTTTACACTCCACACTCTGTTCTCTGTGATTTTTGCAGTCTGCACTCTGTTCTCTGTTATTTTTACTCTCTGCACTCTGATCTCTGTGATTTTCACTCTCTTCACTCTGCCCTCTGAGAGTTTTGCTCTCTGCACTCTGCTCTCTGTGATTTTTACTCTCTGCACTCAGCTCTCTGTGATTTTTCCTCGCTGCACTCAGATCTCTGTGATTTTTACTCTCCGCAATCTGCTCTCTGTGATTTCTACTCTCTGCACTCTGTTCTCTGCGATTTTGATTCTCCACACTCTGCTCTCACTGATTTTTAATCTCCACACTCTGCTCTCTGTGATTTTTACACTCTGCACTCAGCTGTCTATGATTTTTACTCTCTGCACTCGGGACTCTGCGATTTTTATTCTCTGTAATCTTTACTCACCGCACTCTGCTGTCTGTGATTTTTACTGTCCGCACTCTATTCTCTGAGAGTTTTACACTCTGCACTGTGTTTTCTGTCATTTTTACTGTCCGCACTTTGCGCTCTGTGATTTTTACTCTATGCACTCTAATTTCTGTGATTTTCACTCTCTGCACTCTGCGCTCTGTGATTATTACTCTCTGCACTCAGATCTCTTTGATGTTTAATCTCTGCACTATACTCTCTGTGATTTTTACTCTCTGCACTCGGCATTCTGTGATTTTTACTCTCTGTACTCTGCTCTCTGTGATTTTTACTCTCTACACTCTGCTCTCTGTGATATTTACTTTCTGCACTCTGATCTCTGTAACTTTTACTCTCCGCACTCTGATCTCTATGATTTTTATTCTCTGCACTCTGCTCTCTGTGAGTTTTATTCGCAGCACTCGATTCTCAGTAATTTTTACTCTCTGCACTCTGCCCTCTGAGATTTTTACTCTCTGCACTCTGCTGTCTGTGATTTCTACTCTCTGCTCTCTGTTCTCTGCGATTTCTATTCTCCGCACTCTGCTCTCTCTGATTTTTCATCTCCGCACTCTGCTCTCTGTGATTTTTACTCCCTGCACTCAGCTGTCTGTGATTTTTACTCTCTGCACTCAGCACTCTGTGATTTTTACTCTCTGTACGCTGCTCTCTGTGATTTTCACTCTCTTCACTCTGCCCTCAGCGATTTTTACTCTCTGCACTCTGCTCTCTGTGATATTTACTCCGTGTACACTGTTCTCTGTGATTTTTACTCTCCCCACTCTGTTCTCTGTTATTTTCACTCTCTGCACTCAGCACTCTTTGATTTTTAATTTCCGCACTCTGATCTCTGTGATTTTTACTCTCTTCACTCTGCTGTCTGTGATTTTTACTCCCTGCACACTTCCCTCTGTGATTTTTACACTCCACACTCTGCTTTCTGTGATTTTTACTCTGCCAATTCTGCTCTCTGTGGTTTTTACTCTCCGCACTCTGTTCTCTGTGATTTTTACTCTCTGCACTATGTTGTCTGTGATTATTACTCTTTGCACTCTTTTCACTGTGATTTTTGCTCCCTTCACTCTGTTCTCTGTGATTTTTACTCTCTGCACTCTTCTGTCTGTAATTTTTACACTCCGCACTCTGCTCTCTGTGATTTTTACTCTGCAAATTCTGCTCTCTGTGATTTTTGCTCTCTGCACTCTGCTCTCTGTGATATTTACTCTGTGTACACTGTTCTCTTTGATTTCTACTCTCCACACTCTGTTCTCTGTTATTTTTACTCTCTGCACTCAGCTCTCTTTGATTTTTAATCTCCGCACTCTGCTCTCCGTGATTTTTACTCGCTGTACTCAGCTCTCTGTGATTTTTACTCTCTATACTCTGCTCTCTGTGATCTTTACTCAACGCACTCTGCTCTCTGTGATTTTTACTCTGCAAATTCTGCTCTGTGTGATTTTTACTCTCCGCACACTGTTCTCTGTGATAGTTACTCTCTGCACTCTGTTCTCGGTGATTTTTACAGTCTGCACTCTGTTCTCTGTGATTTTTACTCTCTGCACTCTGATCTCTTAGACTTTTACTCTCTGCACTCTGTTCTCTGTGACTTTTATTCTCCGCTCTCTACTGTCTCTGATATTTAATCTCCGCACGCTGCTCTCACAGATTTTTAATCTCTGCACTCTGCTTTCTGTGATTTTTACTCTCTGCACTCAGCTGTCTGTGATTTTAACTCTCTGCACTCGGCACTCTGTGATTTTTACTCTCTGTACCCTGCTGTCTGTGATTTTTACACTCCACACTGTGTTCTCTGTGATTTTTACACTCCACGCTCTGTTCTCTGTGATTTTTACAGTCTGCACTCTGTTCTCTGTGATTTTTACTCGCTGCACTCAGTTCTCTGTGATTTTTAGTCTCCGCACTCTGCTCTCTGAGATTTTTAATCTCTGCACTGTGCTCTCTGATATTTTTACTCTCTGCACTCTGCTCTCTTGGATTTCTACTGTCCGCACTCTGTTCTCTGTGATTTTTATTCTCGGCACTCTGCTCTCTCTGATTTTTAATCTCCGCACTCAGCTGTCTGCGATTTTTGTTCTCAGTACTCCATTCATAGTGATTTTTATTCTCCGCACACTGCTCTATGTGATTTCTACTCTCTGGACTCTGTTCTCTCTGATTTTTAATCTCCGCACTCTGCTCTCAGTGATTTTTCCTCTCTGCACTCAGATCTGTGTGATTTTTACTGTCTTCACTCTGCTCTCTGTCATATTTACTTTCTGCACTCTGAGCTCTGTAACTTTTA
The DNA here is from genome assembly GCF_030028105.1 of Mobula birostris. NCBI lineage: Eukaryota > Metazoa > Chordata > Chondrichthyes > Myliobatiformes > Myliobatidae > Mobula > Mobula birostris. The sequence continues at coordinate 92,742 of NW_027278538.1, read as the reverse complement.
CTCTCCGCACTCTGATCTCTATGATTTTTGCTCTCCGCACTCTGAACTCGGTGATTTTTGTTCTCTGCTCTCTGCTCTCTGTAAGTTTTATTATCAGCACTCCATTTATAGTGAATTTTACTCTCCGCACTCAGCCCTCTGAGATTTTTACTCTCTGTACTCTGCTCTCTGTGATCTTTACTCACCGCACTCTGTTGTCTGTGATTTTTACTGTCCACACTCTATTCTCTGAGATTTTTACACTCTGCACTCTGTTTTCTGTCATTTTTACTGTCCACACTCTGCGCTCTGTGATTTTTACTCTCTGCACTCTAATTTCTGTGATTTTTACTGTCTGCACTCTGCGCTCTGTGATTTTTACTCTCTGCACTCTGATTTCTGTGATTTTTACTCTCCCCAGTCTGTTCTCTGTTATTTTTACTCCCTGCACTCAGCTCTCTTTGATGTTTAATCTCTGCACTATACTCTCTGTGATTTTTACTCTCTGCACTCGGCACTCTGTGATTTTTACACTCTGTACTCTGCTCTCTGTGATTTTTACTCTCTACACTCTGCTCTCTGTGATATTTACTTTCTGCACTCTGATCTCTGTAACTTTTACTCTCCGCACTCTGATCTCTATGATATTTATTCTCTGCACTCTGCTCTCTGTGAGTTTTATTCGCAGCACTCCATTCTCAGTGATTTTTACTCTCTGCACTCTGCCCTCTGAGATTTTTACTCTCTGCAGTCTGCTGTCTGTGATTTCTACTCTCTGCACTCTGTTCTCTGCGATTTTTATTCTCCGCAATCTGCTCTCTCTGATTTTTCATCTCCGCACTCTGCTCTCTGTGATTTTTACTCCCTGCACTCAGCTGTCTGTGATTTTTACTCTCTGCACTCGGCACTCTGTGATTTTTACTCTCTGTACGCTGCTCTCTGTGATTTTCACTCTCTTCACTCTGCCCTCTGAGATTTTTACTCTCTGCACTCTGCTCTCTGTGATATTTACTCTGTGTACACTGTTCTCTGTGATTTTTACTCTCCCCACTCTGTTCTCTGTTATTTTTACTCTCTGCACTCAGCTCTCTTTGATTTTTAATTTCCGCACTCTGATCTGTGTGATTTTTACTCTCTTCACTCTGCTGTCTGTGATTTTTACTCCCTGCACACTTCGCTCTGTGATTTTTACACTCCGCACTCTGCTTTCTGTGATTTTTACTCTGCCAATTCTGCTCTCTGTGGTTTTTACTCTCTGCACTCGGGACTCTGTGATTTTTACTCTCTGCACTCGGCAGTCTGTGATTTCTACTCTCTGCACTCTGTTCTCTGCGATTTTTATTCTCCGCAATCTGCTCTCTCTGATTTTTCATCTCCGCACTCTGCTCTCTGTGATTTTTACTCCCTGCACTCAGCTGTCTGTGATTTTTACTCTCAGCACTCGGCACTCTGTGATTTTTACTCTCTGTACGCTGCTCTCTGTGATTTTCACTCTCTTCACTCTGCCCTCTGAGATTTTTACTCTCTGCACTCTGCTCTCTGTGATATTTACTCTGTGTACACTGTTCTCTGTGATTTTTACTCTCCCCACTCTGTTCTCTGTTATTTTTACTCTCTGCACTCAGCTCTCTTTGATTTTTAATTTCCGCACTCTGATCTCTGTGATTTTTACTCTCTTCACTCTGCTGTTTGTGATTTTTACTCCCTGCACACTTCGCTCTGTGATTTTTAAACTCCGCACTCTGCTTTCTGTGATTTTTACTCTGCCAATTCTGCTCTCTGTGGTTTTTACTCCCCGCACTCTGTTCTCTGTGATTTTTACTCTCTGCACTATGTTGTATGTGATTATTACTCTTTGCACTCACTTCACTGTGATTTTTGCTCCCTTCACTCTGTTCTCTGTGATTTTTACTCTCTGCAATCTTCTGTCTGTGACTTTTACACTCCGCACTCTGCTCTCTGTGATATTTACTCTGCAAATTCAGCTCTCTATGATTTTTACTCTCTGCACTCTGCTCTCTGTGATATTTACTCTGTGTACACTGTTCTCTGTGATTTTTACTCTCCCCACTCTGTTCTCTGTTATTTTTAGTCTCTGCACTCAGCTCTCTTTGATTTTTAATCTCCGCACTCTGCTCTCCGTGATTTTTACTCGCTGTACTCAGATCTCGGTGATTTTTACTCTCTGTACTCTGCTCTCTGTGATCTTTACTCAACGCACTCTGCTCTCTGTGATTTTTACTCTGCAAATTCTGCTCTGTGTGATTTTTACTCTCCGCACACTGTTCTGTGTGATGGTTAATCTCTGCACTCTGTTCTCGGTGATTTTTACAGTCTGCACTCTGTTCTCTGTGATTTTTACTCTCTGCACTCTGATCTCTGTGATTTTTACTCTCTGCACTCTGATCTCTGAGACTTTTACTCTCTGCACTCTGCTCTCTGTGATTTCTACTCTCTGCACTCCGTTCTCTGTGATTTTTATTCTCCGCTCTCTACTCTCTCTGATTTTTAATCTCCGCACGCAGGTCTCACAGATTTTTAATCTCCGCACTCTGCTTTCTGTGATTTTTACTCTCTGCACTCAGCTATCTGTGATTTTTACTCTCTGCACTCGGCACTCTGTGATTTTTAATCTCTGTACTCTGCTCTCTGTGATTTTTACACTCCACACTCTGTTCTCTGTGATTTTTACAGTCTGTACTCTGTTCTCTGTTATTTTTACTCTCTGCACTCTGATCTCTGTGATTTTCACTCTCTTCACTCTGCCCTCTGAGATTTTTACTCTCTGCACTCTGCTCTCTGTGATTTCATCTCTCTGCACTCTGTTCTCTGTGATTTTTATTCTCTGCACTCTGCTCTCTCTGATTTTTAATCTCTGCACTCAGCTCTCTGTGATTTTTACTCTCTGCACTCGGCACTCTGTGATTTTTACTCTCTGTACTTGCTTTCTGTGATTTTTACTCTCTTCACTCTGCTCTCTGTGATATTTACTTTCTGCACTCTGATTTCTGTAACTTTTACTCTCCGTACTCTGATCTCTGTGATTTTTACTCTCCGCACTCTATTCTCTGAGATTTTTACACTCCACACTCTGTTCTCTGTGATTTTTACAGTCTGCAATCAGCTCTCTGTGATTTTTACAGTCTGCACTCTGTTCTCTGTGATTTTTACTCGTTGCACTCTGATCTCTGTGAATTTTACTCTCTGCACTCTGATCTCTGTGACTTTTACTCTCTGCACTCCGTTCTCTGTGATTATTATTCTCCGCTCTCTGCTCTCTCTGATTTTTAATCTCCGCACTCTACTCTCACTGATTTTTAATCTCCGCACTGTGGTTTCTGTGATTTTTACGCTCTGCACTCTGTTCTCTGTGATTTTTACTCTCTGTACTCTGCTCTCTGTGATTTTTACACTCCACACTCTGTTCTCTGTGATTTTTACAGTCAGATTCTGTTCTCTGTTATTTTTACTCTCTGCACTCTGATCTCTGTGATGTTCACTCTCTTCACTCTGCCCTCTGAGATTTTTACTCTCTGCACTCTGCTCTCTGTGATATTTACTCTGTGTACACTGCTCTCTGTGATTTTTACTCTGCACACTCTGTTCTCTGTTATTTTTACTCTCTGCACACAGCTCTCCTTGATTTTTAATCTCCGCACTCTGCTCTCCGTGATTTTTACTCACTGTAATCAGCTCTCTGTGATATTTACTCTCCGCACCCTGCTCTCGGTGATTTTCAATGCCTGCACTATGCTCTCTGTAATTTTTACTCTCCGCACTCTGATCTCTGTGATTTTTACTCCCTTCAATCTGCTCTCTGTAATTTTTACTCTCTGCACACTTCTCTCTGTGATTTTTACACTCCGCACTCTGCTTTCTGTGATTTTTACACTGCCAATTCTGCTCTCTGTGATTTTTACTCTCCGCACTCTGGTCTCTTTGATTTTTAATCTCTGCACTCAGTTCTCTGTGATTTTCACTCTCTGCACTCTGGTCTCTGTGATTTTTAATCTCTGCACTCAGTCCTCTGTGATTTTTATTCTCTGCACTATGTTGTCTGTGATTATTACTATTTGCACTCTGTTCACTGTGATTTTTGCTCCCTTCACTCTGTTCTCTGTGATTTTTACTCTCTGCACTCTTCTGTCTGTGATTTTTACACTCCGCACTCTGCTCTCTGTGATTTTTACTCTGCAAATTCTGCTCTCTGTGATTTTTACTCTCCGCACACTGTTCTCTGTGATGGTTACTCTCTGCACTCTGCTCTCTGTGATTTTTACTCTGCAAATTCTACTCTCTGTGATTTCTACTCTCTGCACACTGTTCTCTGTGATGGTTACTCTCTGCACTCTGTTCTCGGTGATTTTTACAGTCTGCACTCTGTTCTCTGTGATTTTTACTCTCTACACTCTGATCTCTGAGAGTTTTACACTCTGCACACAGATCTGTGTGATTTCTACTCTCCGCACTCTGGTGTTTGTGATTTTTACTCTCCGCAGTCTGGTGTCTGTGATTTTTACTCTCTGCACTCCGTTCTCTGTGATTTTTATTCTCCGTTCTCTGCTCTCTCTGATTTTTAATCTCCGCACTCTGCTCTCACTGATTTTTAATCTCCGCACTCTGCTTTCTGTGATTTTTACTCTCTGCACTCGGCACTCTGTGATTTTTACTCTCTGTCCTCTGCTCTCTGTGATTTTTACTCACCACACTCTGTTCTCTGTGATTGTTACCGTCTGCACTCTGTTCTCTGTTATTTTTACTCTCTGCACTCTGATCTCTGTGATTTTCACTCTCTTCACACTGCCCTCTGAGAGTTTTACTCTCTGCACTCTGCTCTCTGCGATATCTACTCTCTGCACTCTGTTCTCTGTGATTTTTACTGTCTGTACCCGGCGCTCCGTGATTTTTACTCTCTGCAGTCTAATTTCTGTGATTTTCACTCTCTGCACTCTGCGCTCTGCGATTTTTACTCTCTGCACTCTGATTTCTGTGATTTTTACTCTCCCCACTCTGGTCTCTGTGACTTTTACTCTCTGCATTATGTTGTCTGTGATTATTACTCTTTGCACTCTGTTCACTGTGACTTTTGCTCCCTTCACTCTGTTCTCTGTGATTTTTACTCTCTGCACTCTTCCGTCTGTGATTTTTGCACTCTGCAATCTGCTCTCTGTGATTTTTACTCTGCAAATTCTGCTCTCTGTGATTTTTACTCTCCGCACACTGTTCTCTGTGATGGTTACTCTCTGCACTCTGCTCTCTGTGATTTCTGCTCTCTGCACTCTGTTCTCTGTGATTTTAATTCTCCGAACTCTGCTCTCTCTGATTTTTTAATCTCTGCACTCAGCTCTCTGTGATTTTTACTCTCTGCACTCGGCACTCTGTGATTTTTACTCTCTGTACTCTGGTTTCTGTGATTTTTACTCTCCTCACTCTGCTCACTGTGATATTTACTTTCTGCACTCTGATCTCTGTAACTTTTACTCTCCGCACTCTGATCTCTGTGATTTTTACTCTCTGCGCTCTGTTCTGTGTGATTTTTACTCGCTGCACTCAGATCTCTGTGATTTTTACTCTCCGCACTCTGCTCTCTGTGATGTTTAATCTCTGCACTGTGCTCTCTGATATTTTTACTCTCTGCACTGTGCTCTCTGTGATTTCTACTGTCTGCACTCTGTTCTCTGTGATTTTTAATCTCCGCACTCTGCTCTCTCTGATTTTTAAACTCCGCACTCTTCTGTCTGTGATTTTTACACTCTGCACTCAGCTGTCTGTGATTTTTGTTCTCAGTACTCCATTCATAGTGATTTTTATTCTCCGCACTCTGCTCTCTCTGATTTTTAATCTCTGCACTATGCTCTCTGTGATTTTTACACTCTGCACTCAGCTGTCTGTGATTTTTACTCTCTGCAATCGGGACTCTGTGTTTTTTACTCTCTGCAGTCTAATTTCTGTGATTTTCACTCTCTGCACTCTGCGCTCTGTGATTTTTACTCTCCCCAGTCTGTTCTCAGTGATTTTTACTCTCTGCACTCAGTTCTCTGATTTTTACTCTCCGCACTCTGGTCTCGGTGATTTTTACTCTCTGCACTCTGTTCTCTGTGATTTTTAATCTCTGCACTCAGTTCTGTGTGATTTTCACTCTCTGCACTATGTTGTCTGTGATTATTATTCATTGCAGTCTGTTCACTGTGATTTTTGCTCCCTTCACTCTGTTCTCTGTGATTTTTACTCTCTGCACTCTTCTGTCTGTGATTTTTACACTCCGCATTCTGCTCTCTGTGATTTTTACTCAGCAAATTCTGTTCTCTGTGACTTTTACTCTCTGTACTCTGCGTTCTGTGATTTTTATTCTCCTCACTCTGCTCTCTGTGATATTTACTTTCTGCACTCTGATCTCTGTAACTTTTACTCTCCGCACTCTGCTTTCTGTGATTTTTACTCTCTGCACTCTGTTCTCTGTGATTTGTACTCGCTGCACTCAGATCTCTGTGATTTTTACTCTCCGCACTCTGCTCTCTGTGATTTCTACTGTCCGCACTCTGTTCTCTGTGATTTTTGTTCTCCGCACTCTGCTCTCTCTGATTTTTAATATCCGCTCTCTGTTGTCTGTGATTTTTACACTCTGCACTCAGCTGTCTGTGATTTTTTTCTCAGTACTCCATTGATAGTAATTTTTACTCTCTGCACTCTGCTCTCTGTGATTTCTACTGTCCGCACTCTGCTCTCTGTGATTTCTACTGTCCGCACTCTGTTCTCTGTGATTTTTATTCTCCACTCTCTGCTCTCTCTGATTTTTAATCTCCACACTCTGCTGTCTGTGATTTTTACACTCCACACTCTGCTCTCTGTGATTTTTCCTCTCTGCACTCAGCTCTCTGTGATTTTTACTGTCTTCCCTCATCTCTCTGTCAAATTTACTCTCCGCACTCTGATCTCTATGATTTTTGCTCTCCGCACTCTGATCTCGGTGATTTTTGTTCTCTGCTCTCTGCTCTCTGTAAGTTTTATTATCAGCACTCCATTTATAGTGAATTTAACTCTCCGCACACAGCCCTCTGAGATTTTTACTCTCTGTACTCTGCTCTCTGTGATTTCTACTCTCCGCACTCTGTTCTCTGTGATTTTTATTCTCCGCACTCTGCTCTCTCTGATTTTTAATCTCCACACTCTGCTCTCTGTGATTTTTACACTCTGCACGCAGCTGTCTGTGATTTTTACTCTCTGCACTCGGGACTCTGTGATTTTTACTCTCTGTACTCTTCTCTCTGTGATCTTTACTCACCGCACTCTGCTGTCTGTGATTTTTACTGTCCGCACTCTATTCTCTGAGATTTTTACACTCTGCACTCTGTTTTCTGTCATTTTTACTGTCCACACTCTGCGCTCTGTGATTTTTACTCTCTGCACTCTAATTTCTGTGATTTTCACTCTCTGCACTCTGATTTCTGTGACTTTTACTATCCCCAGTCTGTTCTCTGTTATTTTTACTCCCTGCACTCAGCTCTCTTTGATGTTTAATCTCTGCACTATACTCTCTGTGATTTTTACTCTCTGCACTCTGCTCTCTGTGATATTTACTTTCTATACTCTGATCTCTGTAACTTTTACTCTCTGCACTCTGATCACTATGATTTTTATTCTCTGCACTCTGCTCTCTGTGAGTTTTATTCGCAGCACTCCATTCTCAGTGATTTTTGCTCTCTGTACTCTGCTCTCTGTGATTTCTACTCTCTGCACTCTGTTCTCTGCGGTTTTTATTCTCCGCACTCTGCTCTCTCTGATTTTTCATCTCCGCCCTCTGCTCTCTGTGATTTTTACTCCCTGCACTCAGCTGTCTGTGATTTTTACTCTCTGCACTCTGATCACTATGATTTTTATTCTCTGCACTCTGCTCTCTGTGAGTTTTATTCGCAGCACTCCATTCTCAGTGATTTTTACTCTCTGCACTCTACCCTCTGAGATTTTTGCTCTCTGCACTCTGCTCTCTGTGATTTCTACTCTCTGCACTCTGTTCTCTGCGGTTTTTATTCTCCGCACTCTGCTCTCTCTGATTTTTAATCTCCACACTCTGCTCTCTGTGATTTTTACACTCTGCACGCAGCTGTCTGTGATTTTTACTCTCTGCACTCGGGACTCTGTGATTTTTACTCTCTGTACTCTTCTCTCTGTGATCTTTACTCACCGCACTCTGCTGTCTGTGATTTTTACTGTCCGCACTCTATTCTCTGAGATTTTTACACTCTGCACTCTGTTTTCTGTCATTTTTACTGTCCACACTCTGCGCTCTGTGATTTTTACTCTCTGCACTCTAATTTCTGTGATTTTCACTCTCTGCACTCTGCGCGATGTGATTTTTCCTCTCTGCACTCTGATTTCTGTGACTTTTACTATCCCCAGTCTGTTCTCTGTTATTTTTACTCCCTGCACTCAGCTCTCTTTGATGTTTAATCTCTGCACTATACTCTCTGTGATTTTTACTCTCTGCACTCTGCTCTCTGTGATATTTACTTTCTATACTCTGATCTCTGTAACTTTTACTCTCTGCACTCTGATCACTATGATTTTTATTCTCTGCACTCTGCTCTCTGTGAGTTTTATTCGCAGCACTCCATTCTCAGTGATTTTTGCTCTCTGTACTCTGCTCTCTGTGATTTCTACTCTCTGCACTCTGTTCTCTGCGGTTTTTATTCTTCGCACTCTGCTCTCTCTGATTTTTCATCTCCGCCCTCTGCTCTCTGTGATTTTTACTCCCTGCACTCAGCTGTCTGTGATTTTTACTCTCTGCACTCTGATCACTATGATTTTTATTCTCTGCACTCTGCTCTCTGTGAGTTTTATTCGCAGCACTCCATTCTCAGTGATTTTTACTCTCTGCACTCTACCCTCTGAGATTTTTGCTCTCTGCACTCTGCTCTCTGTGATTTCTACTCTCTGCACTCTGTTCTCTGCGGTTTTTATTCTCCGCACTCTGCTCTCTCTGATTTTTCATCTCCGCCCTCTGCTCTCTGTGATTTTTACTCCCTGCACTCAGCTGTCTGTGATTTTTACTCTCTGCACTCGGCACTCTGTGATTTTTACTCTCTGTACGCTGCTCTCTGTGATTTTCACTCTCTTTACTCTGCCCTCTGAGATTTTTACTCTCTGCACTCTGCTCTCTGTGATATTTACTCTGTGTACACTGTTCTCTGTGATTTTAACTCTCCCCACTCTGTTCTCTGTTATTTTTAATCTCCACCCTCTGCTCTCCGTGATTTTTACTCGCTGCATTCAGCTCTCTGTGATTTTACTCTCCGCACCCTGCTCTCTGTGATTTTTAATGTCTGCACTATGCTCTCTGTGATTCTTACTCTCTGCACTCTGTTGTCTGTGATGTTTGCTCTCCGGACTCTGATCTCTGTGAGTTTTACTCTCTGTCCTCTGCTCTCTGTGATCTTTACACTCTGCCCTCAGATCTGTGTGATTTTTACTCTATGCACTCTGTTCACTGTGATTTTTTGCTCTCTGCACTCAACTCTCCGTGATTCCTACTCTCTACACTCTGATCTCTGTGATTTTTATTCTGTGCAATCCGTTCACTGTTATCTTGACTCTCCACACCCTGATATCTGTGAGTTTTACTCTCTTCAATCTGCTCTCTGTATTTTTTACTCTCTGCACACTTCTCTCTGTGATTTTTACACTCCGCACTCTGCTTTCTGTGATTTTTACTCTCTTCAATCTGCTCGCTGTAATTTTTACTCTCTGCACACTTCTCTCTGTGATGGTTACTCTCTGCACTCTGGTCTCGGTTATATTTAATCTCCGAACTCTGCTGTCTCTGATTTTTCATCTCTGCACTCAGCTCTCTGGGATGTTTACTCTCTGCAGTGGGCACTCTGTGATTTTTACTCTCTGTGCTCTGCTTTCTGTGATTTTTACTCTCCTCACTCTGCTCTCTGTGATATTTAATTCCTGCACTCTGATCTCTGTAACTTTTCGGCTCCGCACTCTGATCTCTGTGATTTCTACTCTCTGCACTCTGTTCTCTGCGATTTTTAGTCTGTGGACTCTGTTCTCTCTGATTTTTAATCTCCGCACTCTGCTCTCTGTGATTTTTCCTCTCTGCACTCAGCTCTCCGTGATTTTTACTGTCTTCACTCTGCTCTCTGTAATATTTACTTTCTGCACTCTGATCTCTGTAACTTTTACTCTCCGCACTCTGATGTCTATGATTTTTGCTCTCCGCACTCTGATCTCGGTGATTTTTGTTCTCTGCTCTCTGCTCTCTGTAAGTTTTATTATCAGCACTCCATTTATAGTGAATTTTACTCTCCGCACTCTGCCCTCTGAGATTTTTAATCTCCGCACTCTGCTCTCTGTGATTTCTACTCTCCGCACTCTGCTCTCTGTGATTTTTACTCTCTGCACTCGGCACTCTGCGATTTTTACTCTCTATACGCTGCTCTCTGTGATTTCTACTCTCTGCACTCTGTTCTCTGTGATTTTTATTCTCCGCACTCTGCTCTCTCTGATTTTTAATCTCCGCACTCTGCTCTCTGTGATCTTTACTCACTGCATTCACTGTCAGTGATTTTTACTCTCCGCACTCTATTCTCTGAGATTATTACACTCTGCACTCTGTTTTCTGTCAGTTTTACTGTCTGCACTCTGCGCTCTGTGATTTTTGCTCTCTGCACTCTGATTTCAGTGATTTTTACTCTCCCCAGTCTGTTCTCTGTTATTTTTACTCCCTGCACTCAGCTCTCTTTGATTTTTAATCTCTGCACTCTGATCTCTGTAACTTTTACCCTCCGCACTCTGATCTCTATGATTTTTATTCTCTGCACTCTGCTCTCTGTGAGTTTTATTCGCAGCACTCCATTCTCAGTGATTTTTACTCTCTGCACTCTGCCCTCTGAGATTTTTACTCTCTGCACTCTGCTCTCTGTGATTTCTACTGTCCGCACTCTGCTCTCTGTGATTTCTACTGTCCGCACTCTGTTCTCTGTGATTTTTATTCTCCACTCTCTGCTCTCTCTGATTTTTAATCTCCACACTCTGCTGTCTGTGATTTTTACACTCCACACTCTGCTCTCTGTGATTTTTCCTCTCTGCACTCAGCTCTCTGTGATTTTTACTGTCTTCCCTCATCTCTCTGTCAAATTTACTCTCCGCACTCTGATCTCTATGATTTTTGCTCTCCGCACTCTGATCTCGGTAATTTTTGTTCTCTGCTCTCTGCTCTCTGTAAGTTTTATTATCAGCACTCCATTTATAGTGAATTTAACTCTCCGCACTCAGCCCTCTGAGATTTTTACTCTCTGTACTCTGCTCTCTGTGATTTCTACTCTCCGCACTCTGTTCTCTGTGATTTTTATTCTCCGCACTCTGCTCTCTCTGATTTTTAATCTCCACACTCTGCTCTCTGTGATTTTTACACTCTGCACGCAGCTGTCTGTGATTTTTACTCTCTGCACTCGGGACTCTGTGATTTTTACTCTCTGTACTCTTCTCTCTGTGATCTTTACTCACCGCACTCTGCTGTCTGTGATTTTTACTGTCCGCACTCTATTCTCTGAGATTTTTACACTCTGCACTCTGTTTTCTGTCATTTTTACTGTCCACACTCTGCGCTCTGTGATTTTTACTCTCTGCACTCTAATTTCTGTGATTTTCACTCTCTGCACTCTGCGCGATGTGATTTTTCCTCTCTGCACTCTGATTTCTGTGACTTTTACTATCCCCAGTCTGTTCTCTGTTATTTTTACTCTCTGCACTCTGCTCTCTGCGATATCTACTCTCTGCACTCTGTTCTCTGTGATTTTTAATCTCCGAACTCTGCTCTCTCTGATTTTTACTCTCTGCACTCTGCTCTCTGTGATTTTTACTCTGCAAATTCTGCTCTCTGTGATTTTTACTCTCCACATACTGTTCGCTGTGATGGTTACTCTATGCACTCTGCTCTCTGTGATTTCTACTCTCTGTACTCTGCTTTCTGTGATTTTTACTCTCCTCACTCTGCTCTCTGTGATATTTACTTTCTGCACTCTGATCTCTGTAACTTTTACTCTCCGCACTCTGCTTTCTGTGATTTTTACTCGCTGCACTCAGATCTCTGTGATTTTTACTCTCCGCACTCAGATCTCTGTGATTTTTACTCTCCGCACTCTGCTCTCTGTGATTTTTACTCACCACACTCTGTTCTCTGTGATTTTTACCGTCTGCACTCTGTTCCCTGTGATTTTCACTCTCTTCACACTGCCCTCTGAGAGTTTTACTCTCTGCACTCTGCTCTCTGCGATTTCTACTCTCTGCACTCTGTTCTCTGTGATTTTTAATCTCCGAACTCTGCTCTCTCTGATTTTAATCTCTGCACTCGGGACTCTGTGATTTTTACTCTCTGTACACTGCTGTCTGTGATCTTTACTCACCGCTCTCTGCTGTCTGTGATTTTTACTCTCCGCACTCTATTCTCTGAGATTTTTGCACACTGCAGTTTGTTTTCTGTCATTTTTACTGTCTGTACTCTGCGCTCTGTGATTTTTACTCTCTGCAGTCTAATTTCTGTGATTTTTCTCTCTGCACTCGGGAGTCTGTGATTTTTACTCTCTGTACTCTGGTTTCTGTGATTTTTATTCTCCGCACTCTGCTCTCTCTGATTTTTAATCTGTGCACTCTGCTGTCTGTGATTTATACACTCTGCACTCAGCTGTCTGTGATTTTTGTTTTCAGTACTCCATTCATAGTGATTTTTATTCTCCGCACTCTGCTCTATGTGATAGTTACTTTCTGCACTCTGATCTCTGTAACTTTTACTCACGCACTCTGCTTTCTGTGATTTTTACTCTCTGCACTCTGTTCTCTGTGATTTTTACTCGCTGCACTCAGATCTCTGTGATTTTTACTCTCCGCACTCTGCTCTCTGTGATTTTTAATCTCTGCACTGTGCTCTCTGATACTTTTACTCTCTGCACTCTGATCTCTGTGATTTTTACTCTCTGCACTCCGATCTCTGAGACTTTTACTCTCTGCACTCAGCTCTCTGTGATTTTCACTCTCTGCACTCTGCACTCTGTGATTTTTACTCTCTGTACTCTGCTTTCTGTGATTTTTACTCTCATCACTCTGCTCTCTGTGATATTTACTTTCTGCACTCTGATCTCTGTAACTTTTACTCTCCGCACTCTGCTTTCTGTGATTTTTACTCTCTGCATTCTGTTCTCTGATATTTTTACTCTCTGCACTCTGATCTCTGTGATTTTTACTCTCTGCACTCTGATCTCTGAGACTTTTACTCTCTGCAGACAGATCTGTGTGATTTTTACTCTCCGCAGTCTGGTGTCTGTGATTTTTACTCTCTGCACTCCGTTCTCTGTGATTTTTATTCTCCGCTCTCTGCTCTCTCTGATTTTTAATCTCCGCACTCTGCTTTCTGTGATTTTTGCTGTCTGCACTCAGCTGTCTGTGATTTTTACTCTCTGCACTCTGATCTCTGAGACTTTTACTCTCTGCAGACAGATCTGTGTGATTTTTACTCTCCGCAGTCTGGTGTCTGTGATTTTTACTCTCTGCACTCCGTTCTCTGTGATTTTTATTCTCCGCTCTCTGCTCTCTCTGATTTTTAATCTCCGCACTCTGCTTTCTGTGATTTTTGCTGTCTCCACTCAGCTGTCTGTGATTTTTACTCTCTGCAGTCTAATTTCTGTGATTTTTACTCTCTGCACTCGGCACTCTGTGATTTTTACTCTCTGTACTCTGGTTTCTGTGATTTTTATTCTCCGCACTCTGCTCTCTCTGATTTTTAATCTGTGCACTCTGCTGTCTGTGATTTATACACTCTGCACTCAGCTGTCTGTGATTTTTGTTCTCAGTACTCCATTCATAGTGATTTTTATTCTCCGCACTCTGCTCTATGTGATAGTTACTTTCTGCACTCTGATCTCTGTAACTTTTACTCACGCACTCTGCTTTCTGTGATTTTTACTCTCTGCACTCTGTTCTCTGTGATTTTTACTCGCTGCACTCAGATCTCTGTGATTTTTACTCTCCGCACTCTGCTCTCTGTGATTTTTAATCTCTGCACTGTGCTCTCTGATACTTTTACTCTCTGCACTCTGTTCTCTGTGATTTTTATTCTCCGCACTCTGCTCTCTCTGATTTTTAATCTCTGCACTCAGCTCTCTGTGATTTTTACTCTCTGCACTCGGCACTCTGTGATTTTTACTCTCTGTACTCTGCTTTCTGTGATTTTTACTCTCCTCACTCTGCTCTCTGTGATATTTACTTTCTGCACTCTGATTTCTGTAACTTTTATTCTCCGCAGTCTGCTTTCTGTGATTTTTACTCTCTGCATTCTGTTCTCTGTGATTTTTACTCTCTGCACTCAGATCTCTGTGATTTTTACTCTGCACACTCTGCTCTCTGTGATTTTTAATCTCTGCACTGTGCTCTCTGATATTTTTACTCTCTGCACTCTGATCTCTGTGATTTTTACTCTCTGCACTCTGATCTCTGAGACTTTTACTCTCTGCAGACAGATCTGTGTGATTTTTACTCTCCGCAGTCTGGTGTCTGTGATTTTTACTCTCTGCACTCCGTTCTCTGTGATTTTTATTCTCCGCTAGCTGCTCTCTCTGATTTTTAATCTCCGCACTCTGCTCTCACTGATTTTTAATCTCTGTACTCTGCTTTCTGTGATTTTTGCTCTCTGCACTCAGCTGTCTGTGATTTTTACTCTCTGCACTCGGCACTCTGTGATTTTTACTCTCTGTACTCTGCTCTCTGTGATTTTTAGTCACCACACTCTGTTCTCTCTGATTTTTACCGTCTGCACTCTGTTCTCTGTTATTTTTACTCTCTGCACTCTGATCTCTGTGATTTTCACTCTCTTCACACTGCCCTCTGAGAGTTTTACGCTCTGCACTCTGCTCTCTGCGATATCTACTCTCTGCACTCTGTTCTCTGTGATTTTTAATCTCCGAACTCTGCTCTCTCTGATTTTTACTCTCTGCACTCTGCTCTCTGTGATTTTTACTCTGCAAATTCTGCTCTCTGTGATTTTTACTCTCCGCATACTGTTCTCTGTGATGGTTACTCTATGCACTCTGCTCTCTGTGATTTCTACTCTCTGCACTCTGTTCTCTGTGATTTTTATTCTCCGCACTCTGCTCTCTCTGATTTTTACTCTCTGTACTCTGCTTTCTGTGATTTTTACTCTCCTCACTCTGCTCTCTGTGATATTTACTTTCTGCACTCTGATCTCTGTAACTTTTACTCTCCGCACTCTGCTTTCTGTGATTTTTACTCTCCGCACTCTGTTCTCTGTGATTTTTACTCGCTGCACTCAGATCTCTGTGATTTTTACTCTCCGCACTCAGATCTCTGTGATTTTTACTCTCCGCACTCTGCTCTCTGTGATTTTTACTCACCACGCTCTGTTCTCTGTGATTTTTACCGTCTGCACTCTGTTCCCTGTTATTTTTACTCTCTGCACTCTGATCTCTGTGATTTTCACTCTCTTCACACTGCCCTCTGAGAGTTTTACTCTCTGCACTCTGCTCTCTGCGATTTCTACTCTCTGCACTCTGTTCTCTGTGATTTTTAATCTCCGAAATCTGCTCTCTCTGATTTTTAATCTCTGCACTCGGGACTCTGTGATTTTTACTCTCTGTACACTGCTGTCTGTGATCTTTACTCACCGCTCTCTGCTGTCTGTGATTTTTACTCTCCGCACTCTATTCTCTGAGATTTTTGCACACTGCAGTTTGTTTTCTGTCATTTTTACTGTCTGTACTCTGCGCTCTGTGATTTTTACTCTCTGCAGTCTAATTTCTGTGATTTTTACTCTCTGTACTCTGGTTTCTGTGATTTTTATTCTCCGCACTCTGCTCTCTCTGATTTTTAATCTGTGCACTCTGCTGTCTGTGATTTATACCCTCTGCACTCAGCTGTCTGTGATTTTTGTTTTCAGTACTCCATTCATAGTGATTTTTATTCTCCGCACTCTGCTCTATGTGATAGTTACTTTCTGCACTCTGATCTCTGTAACTTTTACTCACGCACTCTGCTTTCTGTGATTTTTACTCTCTGCACTCTGTTCTCTGTGATTTTTACTCGCTGCACTCAGATCTCTGTGATTTTTACTCTCCGCACTCTGATCTCTGAGACTTTTACTCTCTGCAGACAGATCTGTGTGATTTTTACTCTCCGCACTCAGCTCTCTGTGATTTTTACTCTCTGCACTCTGCACTCTGTGATTTTTACTCTCTGTACTCTGCTTTCTGTGATTTTTACTCTCCTCACCCTGCTCTCTGTGATATTTACTTCCTGCACTCTGATCTCTGTAACTTTTACTCTCCGCACTCTGCTTTCTGTGATTTTTACTCTCCGCACTCTGTTCTCTGTGATTTTAATTCTCCGAACTCTGCTCTCTCTGATTTTTTAATCTCTGCACTCAGCTCTCTGTGATTTTTACTCTCTGCACTCGGCACTCTGTGATTTTTACTCTCTGTACTCTGGTTTCTGTGATTTTTACTCTCCTCACTCTGCTCACTGTGATATTTACTTTCTGCACTCTGATCTCTGTAACTTTTACTCTCCGCACTCTGATCTCTGTGATTTTTACTCTCTGCGCTCCGTTCTGTTTGATTTTTACTCTCTGTACTCTGGTTTCTGTGATTTTTACTCTCCTCACTCTGCTCTCTGTGATGTTTAATCTCTGCACTGTGTTCTCTGATATTTTTACTCTCTGCACTGTGCTCTCTGTGATTTCTACTGTCTGCACTCTGTTCTCTGTGATTGTTAATCTCCGCACTCTGCTCTCTCTGATTTTTAATCTCCGCACTCTTCTGTCTGTGATTTTTACACTCTGCACTCAGCTGTCTGTGATTTTTGTTCTCAGTACTCCATTCATAGTGATTTTTATTCTCCGCACTCTGCTCTCTCTGATTTTTAATCTCTGCACTATGCTCTCTGTGATTTTTACACTCTGCACTCAGCTGTCTGTGATTTTTACTCTCTGCAATCGGGACTCTGTGATTTTTACTCTCTGCAGTCTAATTTCTGTGATTTTCACTCTCTGCACTCTGCGCTCTGTGAGTTTTACTCTCCCCAGTCTGTTCTCTGTGATTTTTACTCTCTGCACTCAGTTCTCTGTGATTTTTACTCTCCGCACTCTGGTCTCGGTGATTTTTACTCTCTGCACTCTGTTCTCTGTGATTTTTAATCTCCGCACTCTGCTCTGTCTGATTTTTAATCTCTGCACGCAGCTCTCTGTGATTTTTACTCTCTGCAGTCGGCACTCTGTGATTTTTACTCTGTACCCTGCTCTCTGTGATCTTTACTCACCGCTCTCTGCTGTCTGTGATTTTTACTCTCTGCACTCTATTCTCTGAGATTTTTACACACTGCAGTCTGTTTTCTGTCATTTTTACTGTCTGTACTCTGCGCTCTGTGATTTTTACTCTCTGTAGTCTAATTTCTGTTATTTTTACTCTCTGCACTCGGCACTCTGATTTTTACTCTCTGTACTCTGGTTTCTGTGATTTTTACTCTCCTCACTCTGCTCTCTGTGATATTTACTTTCTGCACTGTGCTCTCTGATATTTTAACTCTCTGCACTCTGCTCTCTGTGATTTCTACTGTCCGCACTCTGTTCTCTGTGATTTTTATTCTCCGCACTCTGCTCTCTCTGATTTTTAATCTCCGCACTCTGCTGTCTGTGATTTTTACACTCTGCACTCAGCTGTCTGTGATTTTTGTTCTCAGTACTCCATTCATAGTGATTTTTATTCTCCGCACTCTGCTCTATGTGATAGTTACTTTCTGCACTCTGATCTCTGTAACTTTTACTCAAGCACTCTGCTTTCTGTGATTTTTACTCTCTGCACTCTGTTCTCTGTGATTTTTACTCGCTGCACTCAGATCTCTGTGGTTTTTACTCTCCGCACTCTGCTCTCTGTGATTTTTAATCTCTGCACTGTGCTCTCTGATATTTTTACTCTCTGCACTGAGCTCTCTGTGATTTTTACTCTGCAAATTCTGCTCTCTGTGATTTTTACTCTCCGCATACTGTTCTCTGTGATGGTTACTCTCTGCACTCTGCTCTCTGTTATTTCTACTCTCTGCACTCTGTTCTCTGTGATTTTTATTCTCCGCACTCTGCTCTCTCTGATTTTTAGTCTCTGCACTCAGCTCTCTGTGATTTTTACTCTCTGCACTCGGCACTCAGTTATTTTTACTCTCTGTACTCTGCTTTCTGTGATTTTTACTCTCCTCACTCTGCTCTCTGTGATATTTACTTTCTGCACTCTGATCTCTGTAACTTTTACTCTCCGCAGTCTGCTTTCTGTGATTTTTACTCTCTGCATTCTGTTCTCTGTGATTTTTACTCGCTGCACTCAGATCTCTGTGATTTTTACTCTCCGCACTCTGCTCTCTGTGATTTTTAATCTCTGCACTGTGCTCTCTGATATTTTTACTCTCTGCACTCTGATCTCTGTGATTTTTACTCTCTGCACTCTGATCTCTGAGACTTTTACTCTCTGCAGACAGATCTGTGTGATTTTTACTCTCCGCAGTCTGGTGTCTGTGATTTTTACTCTCTGCACTCCGTTCTCTGTGATTTTTATTCTCCGCTCTCTGCTCTCTCTGATTTTTAATCTCCGCACTCTGCTCTCACTGATTTTTACTCTCCGCACTCTGTTCTCTGTGATTTTTACTCGCTGCACTCAGATCTCTGTGATTTTTACTCTCCGCACTCAGATCTCTGTGATTTTTATTCTCCGCACTCTGCTCTCTGTGATTTTTACTCACCACGCTCTGTTCTCTGTGATTTTTACCGTCTGCACTCTGTTCCCTGTTATTTTTACTCTCTGCACTCTGATCTCTGTGATTTTCACTCTCTTCACACTGCCCTCTGAGAGTTTTACTCTCTGCACTCTGCTCTCTGCGATTTCTACTCTCTGCACTCTGTTCTCTGTCATTTTTAATCTCCGAACTCTGCTCTCTCTGATTTTTAACTCTGCACTCGGGACTCTGTGATTTTTACTCTCTGTACACTGCTGTCTGTGATCTTTACTCACCGCTCTCTGCTGTCTGTGATTTTTACTCTCCGCACTCTATTCTCTGAGATTTTTGCACACTGCAGTTTGTTTTCTGTCATTTTTACTGTCTGTACTCTGCGCTCTGTGATTTTTACTCTCTGCAGTCTAATTTCTGTGATTTTTACTCTCTGTACTCTGGTTCCTGTGATTTTTATTCTCCGCACTCTGCTCTCTCTGATTTTTAATCTGTGCACTCTGCTGTCTGTGATTTATACACTCTGCACTCAGCTGTCTGTGATTTTTGTTTTCAGTACTCCATTCATAGTGATTTTTATTCTCCGCACTCTGCTCTATGTGATAGTTACTTTCTGCACTCTGATCTCTGTAACTTTTACTCACGCACTCTGCTTTCTGTGATTTTTACTCGCTGCACTCAGATCTCTGTGATTTTTACTCTCCGCACTCTGCTCTTTGTGATTTTTAATCTCTGCACTGTGCTCTCTGATATTTTTACTCTCTGCACTCTGATCTCTGTGATTTTTACTCTCTGCACTCTGATCTCTGAGACTTTTACTCTCTGCAGACAGCTCTGTGTGATTTTTACTCTCCGCACTCAGCTCTCTGTGATTTTTACTCTCTGCACTCTGCACTCTGTGATTTTTACTCTCTGTACTCTGGTTTCTGTGATTTTTACTCTCCTCACTCTGCTCACTGTGATATTTACTTTCTGCACTCTGATCTCTGTAACTTTTACTCTCCGCACTCTGATCTCTGTGATTTTTACTCTCTGCGCTCTGTTCTGTGTGATTTTTACTCTCTGTACTCTGGTTTCTGTGATTTTTACTCTCCTCACTCTGCTCTCTGTGATGTTTAATCTCTGCACTGTGTTCTCTGATATTTTTACTCTCTGCACTGTGCTCTCTGTGATTTCTACTGTCTGCACTCTGTTCTCTGTGATTTTTAATCTCCGCACTCTGCTCTCTCTGATTTTTAATCTCCGCACTCTTCTGTCTGTGATTTTTACACTCTGCACTCAGCTGTCTGTGATTTTTGTTCTCAGTACTCCATTCATAGTGATTTTTATTCTCCGCACTCTGCTCTCTGTGATTTTTAATCTCTGCACTGTGCTCTCTGATATTTTTACTCTCTGCACTCTGATCTCTGTGATTTTTACTCTCTGCACTCTGATCTCTGAGACTTTTACTCTCTGCAGACAGATCTGTGTGATTTTTACTCTCCGCAGTCTGGTGTCTGTGATTTTTACTCTCTGCACTCCGTTCTCTGTGATTTTTATTCTCCGCTCTCTGCTCTCTCTGATTTTTAATCTCCGCACTCTGCTCTCACTGATTTTTAATCTCCGCACTCTGCTTTCTGTGATTTTTGCTCTCTGCACTCAGCTGTCTGTGATTTTTACTCTCTGCACTCGGCACTCTGTGATTTTTACTCTCTGTACTCTGCTCTCTGTGATTTTTAGTCACCACACTCTGTTCTCTGTGATTTTTACCGTCTGCACTCTGTTCTCTGTTATTTTTACTCTCTGCACTCTGATCTCTGTGATTTTCACTCCCTTCACACTGCCCTCTGAGAGTTTTACTCTCTGCACTCTGCTCTCTGCGATATCTACTCTCTGCACTCTGTTTTCTGTGATTTTTAATCTCCGAACTCTGCTCTCTCTGATTTTTACTCACTGCACTCTGCTCTCTGTGATTTTTACTCTGCAAATTCTGCTCTCTGTGATTTTTACTCTCTGCACTCTGATCTCTGTGATTTTTACTCTCTGCACTCTGATCTCTGAGACTTTTACTCTCTGCACAGAGATCTGTGTGATTTTTACTCTCCGCACTCTGCTCTCTGTGATTTTTAATCTCTGCACTGTGCTCTCTGATATTTTTACTCTCTGCACTCTGATCTCTGTGATTTTTACTCTCTGCACTCTGATCTCTGTGATTTTTACTCTCTGCACTCTGATCTCTGTGATTTTTCCTCTCTGCACTCCGTTCTCTGTGATTTTTATTCTCCGCTCTCTGCTCTCTCTGATTTTTAATCTCCGCACTCTGCTCTCACTGATTTTTAATTTCCGCACTCTGCTTTCTGTGATTTTTGCTCTCTGCACTCAGCTGTCTGTGACTTTTACTCTCTGCACTCTGTTCTCTGTGATTTTTACTCTCTGTACTCTGCTCTCTGTGATTTTTAGTCACCACACTCTGTTCTCTCTGATTTTTACCGTCTGCACTCTGTTCTCTGTTATTTTTACTCTCTGCACTCTGATCTCTGTGATTTTCACTCTCTTCACACTGCCCTCTGAGAGTTTTACTCTCTGCACTCTGCTCTCTGCGATATCTACTCTCTGCGCTCTGTTCTCTGTGATTTTTAATCTCCGAACTCTGCTCTCTCTGATTTTTACTCTCTGCACTCTGCTCTCTGTGATTTTTACTCTGCAAATTCTGCTCTCTGTGATTTTTACTCTCCGCATACTGTTCTCTGTGATGGTTACTCTATGCACTCTGCTCTCTGTGATTTCTACTCTCTGCACTCTGTTCTCTGTGATTTTTATTCTCCGCACTCTGCTCTCTCTGATTTTTACTCTCTGTACTCTGCTTTCTGTGATTTTTACTCTCCTCACTCTGCTCTCTGTGATATTTACTTTCTGCACTCTGATCTCTGTAACTTTTACTCTCCGCACTCTGCTTTCTGTGATTTTTACTCTCTGCACTCTGTTCTCTGTGATTTTTACTCGCTGCACTCAGATCTCTGTGATTTTTACTCTCCGCACTCAGATCTCTGTGATTTTTACTCTCCGCACTCTGCTCTCTGTGATTTCTACTCTCTGCAATCTGTTCTCTGTGATTTTTATTCTCCGCACTCTGCTCTCTCTGATTTTTACTCTCTGTACTCTGCTTTCTGTGATTTTTACTCTCCTCACTCTGCTCTCTGTGATATTTACTTTCTGCACTCTGATCTCTGTAACTTTTACTCTCCGCACTCTGCTTTCTGTGATTTTTACTCTCCGCACTCTGTTCTCTGTGATTTTTACTCGCTGCACTCAGATCTCTGTGATTTTTACTCTCCGCACTCAGATCTCTGTGATTTTTACTCTCCGCACTCTGCTCTCTGTGATTTTTATTCACCACGCTCTGTTCTCTGTGATTTTTACCGTCTGCACTCTGTTCCCTGTTATTTTTACTCTCTGCACTCTGATCTCTGTGATTTTCACTCTCTTCACACTGCCCTCTGAGAGTTTTACTCTCTGCACTCTGCTCTCTGCGATTTCTACTCTCTGCACTCTGTTCTCTGTGATTTTTAATCTCCGAACTCTGCTCTCTCTGATTTTTAATCTCTGCACTCGGGACTCTGTGATTTTTACTCTCTGTACACTGCTGTCTGTGATCTTTACTCACCGCTCTCTGCTGTCTGTGATTTTTACTCTCCACACTCTGTTCTCTGTGATTTTTACCGTCTGCACTCTGTTCTCTGTTATTTTTATTCTCTGCACTCTGATCTCTGTGATTTTCACTCTCTTCACACTGCCCTCTGAGAGTTTTACTCTCTGCACTCTGCTCTCTGCGATATCTACTCTCTGCACTCTGTTCTCTGTTATTTTTACTCTCTGCACTCTGATCTCTGTGATTTTCACTCTCTTCACACTGCCCTCTGAGAGTTTTACTCTCTGCACTCTGCTCTCTGCAATATCTACTCTCTGCACTCTGTTCTCTGTGATTTTTAATCTCCGAACTCTGCTCTCTCTGATTTTTACTCTCTGCACTCTGCTCTCTGTGATTTTTACTCTGCAAATTCTGCTCTCTGTGATTTTTACTCTCTGCACTTTGATCTCTGTGATTTTTACTCTCTGCACTCTGATCTCTGAGACTTTTACTCCCTGCACAGAGATCTGTGTGATTTTTACTCTCCGCACTCTGGTGTCTGTGATTTTTACTCTCCGCAGTCTGGTGTCTGTGATTTTTCCTCTCTGCACTCCGTTGTCTGTGATTTTTATTCTCCGCTCTCTGCTCTCACTGATTTTTAATCTCCGCACTCTGCTTTCTGTGATTTTTGCTCTCTGCACTCAGCTGTCTGTGACTTTTACTCTCTGCACTCTGTTCTCTGTGATTTTTACTCTCTGTACTCTGCTCTCTGTGATTTTTAGTCACCACACTCTGTTCTCTGTGATTTTTACCGTCTGCACTCTGTTCTCTGTTATTTTTACTCTCTGCACTCTGATCTCTGTGATTTTCACTCTCTTCACACTGCCCTCTGAGAGTTTTACTCTCTGCACTCTGCTCTCTGTGATTTTTACTCTGCAAATTCTGCTCTCTGTGATTTTTACTCTCCGCATACTGTTCTCTGTGATGGTTATTCTATGCACTCTGCTCTCTGTGAGTTCTACTCTCTGCACTCTGTTCTCTGTGATTTTTATTCTCCGCACTCTGCTCTCTCTGATTTTTACTCTCTGTACACTGCTTTCTGTGATTTTTACTCTCCTCACTCTGCTCTCTGTGATATTTACTTTCTGCACTCTGATCTCTGTAACTTTTACTCTCCGCACTCTGCTTTCTGTGATTTTTACTCTCTGCACTCTGTTCTCTGTGATTTTTACTCGCTGCACTCAGATCTCTGTGATTTTTACTCTCCGCACTCAGATCTCTGTGATTTTTACTCTCCGCACTCTGCTCTCTGTGATTTTTACTCACCACACTCTGTTCTCTGTGATTTTTACCGTCTGCACTCTGTTCCCTGTTATTTTTGCTCTCTGCACTCTGATCTCTGTGATTTTCACTCTCTTCACACTGCCCTCTGAGAGGTTTACTCTCTGCACTCTGCTCTCTGCGATTTCTACTCTCTGCACTCTGTTCTCTGTGATTTTTAATCTCCGAACTCTGCTCTCTCTGATTTTTAATCTCTGCACTCGGGACTCTATGATTTTTACTCTCTGTGCACTGCTGTCTGTGATCTTTACTCACCGCTCTCTGCTGTCTGTGATTTTTACTCTCCGCACTCTATTCTCTGAGATTTTTGCACACTGCAGTTTGTTTTCTGTCATTTTTACTGTCTGTACTCTGCGCTCTGTGATTTTTACTCTCTGCAGTCTAATTTCTGTGATTTTTACTCTCTGCACTCGGCACTCTGTGATTTTTACTCTCTGTACTCTGGTTTCTGTGATTTTTATTCTCCGTACTCTGCTCTCTCTGATTTTTAATCTGTGCACTCTGCTGTCTGTGATTTATACACTCTGCACTCAGCTGTCTGTGATTTTTGTTCTCAGTACTCCATTCATAGTGATTTTTATTCTCCGCACTCTGCTCTATGTGATAGTTACTTTCTGCACTCTGATCTCTGTAACTTTTACTCACGCAGTCTGCTTTCTGTGATTTTTTCTCTCTGCACTCTGTTCTCTGTGATTTTTACTCGCTGCACTCAGATCTCTGTGATTTTTACTCTCCGCACTCTGCTCTCTGTGATTTTTAATCTCTGCACTGTGCTCTCTGATATTTTTACTCTCTGCACTCTGATCTCTGTGATTTTTACTCTCTGCACTCTGATCTCTGAGACTTTTACTATCTGCAGACAGATCTGTGTGATTTTTACTCTCCGCACTCTGCTCTCTCGGATTTTTAATCTCTGCACTCAGCTCTCTGTGATTTTTACTCTCTGCACTCTGCACTCTGTGATTTTTACTCTCTGTACTCTGCTTTCAGTGATTTTTACTCTCCTCACTCTGCTCTCTGTGATATTTACTTTCTGCACTCTGATCTCTGTAACTTTTACTCTCCGAACTCTGCTTCTGTGATTTTTACTCTCTGCATTCTGTTCTCTGTGATTTTTACTCTCTGCATTCTGTTCTCTGTGATTTTTACTCGCTGTACTCAGATCTCTGTGATTTTTACTCTCCGCACTCTGCTCTCTGTGATTTTTAATCTCTGCACTCTGATCTCTGAGACTTTTACTCTCTGCAGACAGATCTGTGTGATTTCTACTCTCCGCAGTCTGGTGTCTGTGATTTTTACTCTCTGCACTCCGTTCTCTGTGATTTTTATTCTCCGCTCTCTGCTCTCTCTGATTTTTAATCTCCGCACTCTGCTTTCTGTGATTTTTGCTCTCTGCACTCAGCTGTCTGTGATTTTTACTCTCTGCACTCGGCACTCTGTGATTTTTACTCTCTGTACTCTGCTCTCTGTGATTTTTAGTCACCACACTCTGTTCTCTGTTATTTTAACTCTCTGCACTCTGATCTCTGTGATTTTCACTCTCTTCACACTGCCCTCTGAGAGTTTTACTCTCTGCACTCTGCTCTCTGCGATATCTACTCTCTGCACTCTGTTCTCTGTGATTTTTAATCTCCGAACTCTGCTCTCTCTGATTTTTACTCTCTGCACTCTGATCTCTATGATTTTCACTCTTTTCACACTGTCCTCTGAGAGTTTTACTCTCTGCACTCTGCTCTCTGTGATTTTTACTCTGCAAATTCTGCTCTCTGTGATTTTTACTCTCTGCACTCTGATCTCTGTGATTTTTACTCTCTGCACTCTGATCTCTGAGACTTTTACTCTCTGCACAGAGATCTGTGTGATTTTTACTCTCCGCACTCTGGTGTCTGTGATTTTTACTCTCCGCAGTCTGGTGTCTGTGATTTTTCCTCTCTGCATTCTGTTCTCTGTGATTTTTACTCTCTGCATTCTGTTCTCTGTGATTTTTACTCGCTGTACTCAGATCTCTGTGATTTTTACTCTCCGCACTCTGCTCTCTGTGATTTTTAATCTCTGCACTCTGATCTCTGAGACTTTTACTCTCTGCAGACAGATCTGTGTGATTTCTACTCTCCGCAGTCTGGTGTCTGTGATTTTTACTCTCTGCACTCCGTTCTCTGTGATTTTTATTCTCCGCTCTCTGCTCTCTCTGATTTTTAATCTCCGCACTCTGCTTTCTGTGATTTTTGCTCTCTGCACTCAGCTGTCTGTGATTTTTACTCTCTGCACTCGGCACTCTGTGATTTTTACTCTCTGTACTCTGCTCTCTGTGATTTTTAGTCACCACACTCTGTTCTCTGTTATTTTAACTCTCTGCACTCTGATCTCTGTGATTTTCACTCTCTTCACACTGCCCTCTGAGAGTTTTACTCTCTGCACTCTGCTCTCTGCGATATCTACTCTCTGCACTCTGTTCTCTGTGATTTTTAATCTCCGAACTCTGCTCTCTCTGATTTTTACTCTCTGCACTCTGATCTCTATGATTTTCACTCTTTTCACACTGTCCTCTGAGAGTTTTACTCTCTGCACTCTGCTCTCTGTGATTTTTACTCTGCAAATTCTGCTCTCTGTGATTTTTACTCTCTGCACTCTGATCTCTGTGATTTTTACTCTCTGCACTCTGATCTCTGAGACTTTTACTCTCTGCACAGAGATCTGTGTGATTTTTACTCTCCGCACTCTGGTGTCTGTGATTTTTACTCTCCGCAGTCTGGTGTCTGTGATTTTTCCTCTCTGCACTCCGTTCTCTGTGATTTTTATTCTCCGCTCTCTGCTCTCTGTGATTTTTACTCACCACACTCTGTTCTCTGTGATTTTTACTGTCTGCACTCTGTTCCCTGTTATTTTTACTCTCTGCACTCTGATCTCTGTGATTTTCACTCTCTTCACACTGCCCTCTGAGAGTTTTACTCTCTGCACTCTGCTCTCTGCGATTTCTACTCTCTGCACTCTGTTCTCTGTGATTTTTAATCTCCGAACTCTGCTCTCTCTGATTTTTAATCTCTGCACTCTGCTTTCTGTGATTTTTGCTCTCTGCACTCAGCTGTCTGTGACTTTTACTCTCTGCACTCTGTTCTCTGTGATTTTTACTCTCTGTACTCTGCTCTCTGTGATTTTTAGTCACCACACTCTGTTCTCTGTGATTTTTACCGTCTGCACTCTGTTCTCTGTTATTTTTACTCTCTGCACTCTGATCTCTGTGATTTTCACTCTCTTCACACTGCCCTCTGAGAGTTTTACTCTCTGCACTCTGCTCTCTGCGATATCTACTCTCTGCACTCTGTTCTCTGTGATTTTTATTCTCCGCTCTCTGCTCTCTCTGATTTTTAATCTCCGCACTCTGCTCTCACTGATTTTTAATCTCCGCACTCTGCTTTCTGTGATTTTTGCTCTCTGCACTCAGCTGTCTGTGACTTTTACTCTCTGCACTCTGTTCTCTGTGATTTTTACTCTCTGTACTCTGCTCTCTGTGATTTTTAGTCACCACACTCTGTTCTCTGTGATTTTTACCGTCTGCACTCTGTTCTCTGTTATTTTTACTCTCTGCACTCTGATCTCTGTGATTTTCACTCTCTTCACACTGCCCTCTGAGAGTTTTACTCTCTGCACTCTGCTCTCTGCGATATCTACTCTCTGCACTCTGTTCTCTGTGATTTTTAATCTCCGAACTCTGCTCTCTCTGATTTTTACTCTCTGCACTCTGCTCTCTGTGATTTTTACTCTGCAAATTCTGCTCTCTGTGATTTTTACTCTCCGCATACTGTTCTCTGTGATGGTTACTCTATGCACTCTGCTCTCTGTGATTTCTACTCTCTGCACTCTGTTCTCTGTGATTTTTATTCTCCGCACTCTGCTCTCTCTGATTTTTACTCTCTGTACTCTGCTTTCTGTGATTTTTACTCTCCTCACTCTGCTCTCTGTGATATTTACTTTCTGCACTCTG
This sequence comes from Mobula birostris, assembly GCF_030028105.1. Classification (NCBI taxonomy): domain Eukaryota; kingdom Metazoa; phylum Chordata; class Chondrichthyes; order Myliobatiformes; family Myliobatidae; genus Mobula; species Mobula birostris. The sequence goes on along the minus strand of NW_027278538.1, from coordinate 65,056 downwards.
ATCTCTGTAACTTTTACTCTCCGCACTCTGCTTTCTGTGATTTTTACTCTCTGCACTCTGTTCTCTGTGATTTTTACTCGCTGCACTCAGATCTCTGTGATTTTTACTCTCCGCACTCAGATCTCTGTGATTTTTACTCTCCACACTCTGCTCTCTGTGATTTTTACTCACCACACTCTGTTCTCTGTGATTTTTACCGTCTGCACTCTGTTCCCTGTTATTTTTACTCTCTGCACTCTGATCTCTGTGATTTTCACTCTCTTCACACTGCCCTCTGAGAGTTTTACTCTCTGCACTCTGCTCTCTGCGATTTCTACTCTCTGCACTCTGTTCTCTGTGATTTTTAATCTCCGAACTCTGCTCTCTCTGATTTTTAATCTCTGCACTCGGGACTCTATGATTTTTACTCTCTGTGCACTGCTGTCTGTGATCTTTACTCACCGCTCTCTGCTGTCTGTGATTTTTACTCTCCGCACTCTATTCTCTGAGATTTTTGCACACTGCAGTTTGTTTTCTGTCATTTTTACTGTCTGTACTCTGCGCTCTGTGATTTTTACTCTCTGCAGTCTAATTTCTGTGATTTTTACTCTCTGCACTCGGCACTCTGTGATTTTTACTCTCTGTACTCTGGTTTCTGTGATTTTTATTCTCCGTACTCTGCTCTCTCTGATTTTTAATCTGTGCACTCTGCTGTCTGTGATTTATACACTCTGCACTCAGCTGTCTGTGATTTTTGTTCTCAGTACTCCATTCATAGTGATTTTTATTCTCCGCACTCTGCTCTATGTGATAGTTACTTTCTGCACTCTGATCTCTGTAACTTTTACTCACGCAGTCTGCTTTCTGTGATTTTTACTCTCTGCACTCTGTTCTCTGTGATTTTTACTCGCTGCACTCAGATCTCTGTGATTTTTACTCTCCGCACTCTGCTCTCTGTGATTTTTAATCTCTGCACTGTGCTCTCTGATATTTTTACTCTCTGCACTCTGATCTCTGTGATTTTTACTCTCTGCACTCTGATCTCTGAGACTTTTACTCTCTGCAGACAGATCTGTGTGATTTTTACTCTCCGCACTCTGCTCTCTCGGATTTTTAATCTCTGCACTCAGCTCTCTGTGATTTTTACTCTCTGCACTCTGCACTCTGTGATTTTTACTCTCTGTACTCTGCTTTCAGTGATTTTTACTCTCCTCACTCTGCTCTCTGTGATATTTACTTTCTGCACTCGGCACTCTGTGATTTTTACTCTCTGTACTCTGCTCTCTGTGATTTTTAGTCACCACACTCTGTTCTCTGTGATTTTTACCGTCTGCACTCTGTTCTCTGTTATTTTAACTCTCTGCACTCTGATCTCTGTGATTTTCACTCTCTTCACACTGCCCTCTGAGAGTTTTACTCTCTGCACTCTGCTCTCTGCGATATCTACTCTCTGCACTCTGTTCTCTGTGATTTTTAATCTCCGAACTCTGCTCTCTCTGATTTTTACTCTCTGCACTCTGATCTCTATGATTTTCACACTTTTCACACTGTCCTCTGAGAGTTTTACTCTCTGCACTCTGCTCTCTCTGATTTTTACTCTCTGCACTCTGCTCTCTGTGATTTTTACTCTGCAAATTCTGCTCTCTGTGATTTTTACTCTCTGCACTCTGATCTCTGTGATTTTTACTCTCTGCACTCTGATCTCTGAGACTTTTACTCTCTGCACAGAGATCTGTGTGATTTTTACTCTCCGCACTCTGGTGTCTGTGATTTTTACTCTCCGCAGTCTGGTGTCTGTGATTTTTCCTCTCTGCACTCCGTTCTCTGTGATTTTCATTCCCCGCTCTCTGCTCTCTCTGATTTTTAATCTCCGCACTCTGCTCTCACTGATTTTTAATCTCCGCACTCTGCTTTCTGTGATTTTTGCTCTCTGCACTCAGCTGTCTGTGACTTTTACTCTCTGCACTCTGTTCTCTGTGATTTTTACTCTCTGTACTCTGCTCTCTGTGATTTTTAGTCACCACACTCTGTTCTCTGTGATTTTTACCGTCTGCACTCTGTTCTCTGTTATTTTTACTCTCTGCACTCTGATCTCTGTGATTTTCACTCTCTTCACACTGCCCTCTGAGAGTTTTACTCTCTGCACTCTGCTCTCTGCGATATCTACTCTCTGCACTCTGTTCTCTGTGATTTTTAATCTCCGAACTCTGCTCTCTCTGATTTTTACTCTCTGCACTCTGCTCTCTGTGATTTTTACTCTGCAAATTCTGCTCTCTGTGATTTTTACTCTCCGCATACTGTTCTCTGTGATGGTTACTCTATGCACTCTGCTCTCTGTGATTTCTACTCTCTGCACTCTGTTCTCTGTGATTTTTATTCTCCGCACTCTGCTCTCTCTGATTTTTACTCTCTGTACTCTGCTTTCTGTGATTTTTACTCTCCTCACTCTGCTCTCTGTGATATTTACTTTCTGCACTCTGATCTCTGTAACTTTTACTCTCCGCACTCTGCTTTCTGTGATTTTTACTCTCTGCACTCTGTTCTCTGTGATTTTTACTCGCTGCACTCAGATCTCTGTGATTTTTACTCTCCGCACTCAGATCTCTGTGATTTTTCTCTCCACACTCTGCTCTCTGTGATTTTTACTCACCACACTCTGTTCTCTGTGATTTTTACCGTCTGCACTCTGTTCCCTGTTATTTTTACTCTCTGCACTCTGATCTCTGTGATTTTCACTCTCTTCACACTGCCCTCTGAGAGTTTTACTCTCTGCACTCTGCTCTCTGCGATTTCTACTCTCTGCACTCTGTTCTCTGTGATTTTTAATCTCCGAACTCTGCTCTCTCTGATTTTTAATCTCTGCACTCGGGACTCTGTGATTTTTACTCTCTGTACACTGCTATCTGTGATCTTTACTCACCGCTCTCTGCTGTCTGTGATTTTTACTCTCCGCACTCTATTCTGTGAGATTTTTGCACACTGCAGTTTGTTCTCTGTCATTTTTACTGTCTGTACTCTGCGCTCTGTGATTTTTACTCTCTGCAGTCTAATTTCTGTTATTTTTACTCTCTGCACTCTGTTCTCTGTGATTTTTACTCGCTGCACTCAGATCTCTGTGATTTTTACTCTCCGCACTCTGCTCTCTGTGATTTTTAATCTCTGCACTGTGCTCTCTGATATTTTTACTCTCTGCACTCTGATCTCTGAGACTTTTACTCTCTGCAGACAGATCTGTGTGATTTTTACTCTCCGCACTCTGCTCTCTCGGTTTTTTAATCTCTGCACTCAGCTCTTTGTGATTTTTACTCTCTGCACTCTGTACTCTGTGATTTTTACTCTCTGTACTCTGCTTTCTGTGATTTTTACTCTCCTCACTCTGCTCTCTGTGATATTTACTTTCTGCACTCTGATCTCTGTAACTTTTACTCTCCGCACTCTGCTTTCTGTGATTTTTACTCTCTGCATTCTGTTCTCTGTGATTTTTACTCGCTGTACTCAGATCTCTGTGATTTTTACTCTCCGCACTCTGCTCTCTGTGATTTTTAATCTCTGCACTCTGATCTCTGAGACTTTTACTCTCTGCAGACAGATCTGTGTGATTTTTACTCTCCGCAGTCTGGTGTCTGTGATTTTTACTCTCTGCACTCCGTTCTCTGTGATTTCTACTCTCTGCACTCTGTTCTCTGTGATTTTTATTCTCCGCTCTCTGCTCTCTCTGATTTTTAATCTCCGCACTCTGCTTTCTGTGATTTTTGCTCTCTGCACTCAGCTGTCTGTGATTTTTACTCTCTGCACTCGGCACTCTGTGATTTTTACTCTCTGTACTCTGCTCTCTGTGATTTTTAGTCACCACACTCTGTTCTCTGTGATTTTTACCGTCTGCACTCTGTTCTCTGTTATTTTTACTCTCTGCACTCTGATCTCTGTGATTTTCACTCTCTTCACACTGCCCTCTGAGAGTTTTACTCTCTGCACTCTGCTCTCTGCGATATCTACTCTCTGCACACTGTTCTCTGTGATTTTTAATCTCCGAACTCTGCTCTCTCTGATTTTTACTCTCTGCACTCTGCTCTCTGTGATTTTTACTCTGCAAATTCTGCTCTCTGTGATTTTTACTCTCTGCACTCTGATCTCTGTGATTTTTACTCTCTGCACTCTGATCTCTGAGACTTTTACTCTCTGCACAGAGATCTGTGTGATTTTTACTCTCCGCACTCTGGTGTCTGTGATTTTTACTCTCCGCAGTCTGGTGTCTGTGATTTTTCCTCTCTGCACTCCGTTCTCTGTGATTTTTATTCTCCGCTCTCTGCTCTCTCTGATTTTTAATCTCCGCACTCTGCTCTCACTGATTTTTAATCTCCGCACTCTGCTTTCTGTGATTTTTGCTCTCTGCACTCAGCTGTCTGTGACTTTTACTCTCTGCACTCTGTTCTCTGTGATTTTTACTCTCTGTACTCTGCTCTCTGTGATTTTTAGTCACCACACTCTGTTCTCTGTGATTTTTACCGTCTGCACTCTGTTCTCTGTTATTTTTACTCTCTGCACTCTGATCTCTGTGATTTTCACTCTCTTCACACTGCCCTCTGAGAGTTTTACTCTCTGCACTCTGCTCTCTGCGATATCTACTCTCTGCACTCTGTTCTCTGTGATTTTTAATCTCCGAACTCTGCTCTCTCTGATTTTTACTCTCTGCACTCTGCTCTCTGTGATTTTTACTCTGCAAATTCTGCTCTCTGTGATTTTTACTCTCCGCATACTGTTCTCTGTGATGGTTACTCTATGCACTCTGCTCTCTGTGATTTCTACTCTCTGCACTCTGTTCTCTGTGATTTTTATTCTCCGCACTCTGCTCTCTCTGATTTTTACTCTCTGTACTCTGCTTTCTGTGATTTTTACTCTCCTCACTCTGCTCTCTGTGATATTTACTTTCTGTACTCTGATCTCTGTAACTTTTACTCTCCGCACTCTGCTTTCTGTGATTTTTACTCTCTGCACTCTGTTCTCTGTGATTTTTACTCGCTGCACTCAGATCTCTGTGATTTTTACTCTCCGCACTCAGATCTCTGTGATTTTTACTCTCCACACTCTGCTCTCTGTGATTTTTACTCACCACACTCTGTTCTCTGTGATTTTTACTGTCTGCACTCTGTTCCCTGTTATTTTTACTCTCTGCACTCTGATCTCTGTGATTTTCACTCTCTTCACACTGCCCTCTGAGAGTTTTACTCTCTGCACTCTGCTCTCTGCGATTTCTACTCTCTGCACTCTGTTCTCTGTGATTTTTAATCTCCGAACTCTGCTCTCTCTGATTTTTAATCTCTGCACTCTGCTTTCTGTGATTTTTGCTCTCTGCACTCAGCTGTCTGTGACTTTTACTCTCTGCACTCTGTTCTCTGTGATTTTTACTCTCTGTACTCTGCTCTCTGTGATTTTTAGTCACCACACTCTGTTCTCTGTGATTTTTACCGTCTGCACTCTGTTCTCTGTTATTTTTACTCTCTGCACTCTGATCTCTGTGATTTTCACTCTCTTCACACTGCCCTCTGAGAGTTTTACTCTCTGCACTCTGCTCTCTGCGATATCTACTCTCTGCACTCTGTTCTCTGTGATTTTTATTCTCCGCTCTCTGCTCTCTCTGATTTTTAATCTCCGCACTCTGCTCTCACTGATTTTTAATCTCCGCACTCTGCTTTCTGTGATTTTTGCTCTCTGCACTCAGCTGTCTGTGACTTTTACTCTCTGCACTCTGTTCTCTGTGATTTTTACTCTCTGTACTCTGCTCTCTGTGATTTTTAGTCACCACACTCTGTTCTCTGTGATTTTTACCGTCTGCACTCTGTTCTCTGTTATTTTTACTCTCTGCACTCTGATCTCTGTGATTTTCACTCTCTTCACACTGCCCTCTGAGAGTTTTACTCTCTGCACTCTGCTCTCTGCGATATCTACTCTCTGCACTCTGTTCTCTGTGATTTTTAATCTCCGAACTCTGCTCTCTCTGATTTTTACTCTCTGCACTCTGCTCTCTGTGATTTTTACTCTGCAAATTCTGCTCTCTGTGATTTTTACTCTCCGCATACTGTTCTCTGTGATGGTTACTCTATGCACTCTGCTCTCTGTGATTTCTACTCTCTGCACTCTGTTCTCTGTGATTTTTATTCTCCGCACTCTGCTCTCTCTGATTTTTACTCTCTGTACTCTGCTTTCTGTGATTTTTACTCTCCTCACTCTGCTCTCTGTGATATTTACTTTCTGCACTCTGATCTCTGTAACTTTTACTCTCCGCACTCTGCTTTCTGTGATTTTTACTCTCTGCACTCTGTTCTCTGTGATTTTTACTCGCTGCACTCAGATCTCTGTGATTTTTACTCTCCGCACTCTGTTCTCTGTGATTTTTACCGTCTGCACTCTGTTCCCTGTTATTTTTACTCTCTGCACTCTGATCTCTGTGATTTTCACTCTCTTCACACTGCCCTCTGAGAGTTTTACTCTCTGCACTCTGCTCTCTGCGATTTCTACTCTCTGCACTCTGTTCTCTGTGATTTTTAATCTCCGAACTCTGCTCTCTCTGATTTTTAATCTCTGCACTCGGGACTCTATGATTTTTACTCTCTGTGCACTGCTGTCTGTGATCTTTACTCACCGCTCTCTGCTGTCTGTGATTTTTACTCTCCGCACTCTATTCTCTGAGATTTTTGCACACTGCAGTTTGTTTTCTGTCATTTTTACTGTCTGTACTCTGCGCTCTGTGATTTTTACTCTCTGCAGTCTAATTTCTGTGATTTTTACTCTCTGCACTCGGCACTCTGTGATTTTTACTCTCTGTACTCTGGTTTCTGTGATTTTTATTCTCCGTACTCTGCTCTCTCTGATTTTTAATCTGTGCACTCTGCTGTCTGTGATTTATACACTCTGCACTCAGCTGTCTGTGATTTTTGTTCTCAGTACTCCATTCATAGTGATTTTTATTCTCCGCACTCTGCTCTATGTGATAGTTACTTTCTGCACTCTGATCTCTGTAACTTTTACTCACGCAGTCTGCTTTCTGTGATTTTTACTCTCTGCACTCTGTTCTCTGTGATTTTTACTCGCTGCACTCAGATCTCTGTGATTTTTACTCTCCGCACTCTGCTCTCTGTGATTTTTAATCTCTGCACTGTGCTCTCTGATATTTTTACTCTCTGCACTCTGATCTCTGTGATTTTTACTCTCTGCACTCTGATCTCTGAGACTTTTACTCTCTGCAGACAGATCTGTGTGATTTTTACTCTCCGCACTCTGCTCTCTCGGATTTTTAATCTCTGCACTCAGCTCTCTGTGATTTTTACTCTCTGCACTCTGCACTCTGTGATTTTTACTCTCTGTACTCTGCTTTCAGTGATTTTTACTCTCCTCACTCTGCTCTCTGTGATATTTACTTTCTGCACTCGGCACTCTGTGATTTTTACTCTCTGTACTCTGCTCTCTGTGATTTTTAGTCACCACACTCTGTTCTCTGTGATTTTTACCGTCTGCACTCTGTTCTCTGTTATTTTAACTCTCTGCACTCTGATCTCTGTGATTTTCACTCTCTTCACACTGCCCTCTGAGAGTTTTACTCTCTGCACTCTGCTCTCTGCGATATCTACTCTCTGCACTCTGTTCTCTGTGATTTTTAATCTCCGAACTCTGCTCTCTCTGATTTTTACTCTCTGCACTCTGATCTCTATGATTTTCACACTTTTCACACTGTCCTCTGAGAGTTTTACTCTCTGCACTCTGCTCTCTCTGATTTTTACTCTCTGCACTCTGCTCTCTGTGATTTTTACTCTGCAAATTCTGCTCTCTGTGATTTTTACTCTCTGCACTCTGATCTCTGTGATTTTTACTCTCCGCACTCTGATCTCTGAGACTTTTACTCTCTGCACAGAGATCTGTGTGATTTTTACTCTCCGCACTCTGGTGTCTGTGATTTTTACTCTCCGCAGTCTGGTGTCTGTGATTTTTCCTCTCTGCACTCCGTTCTCTGTGATTTTTATTCCCCGCTCTCTGCTCTCTCTGATTTTTAATCTCCGCACTCTGCTCTCACTGATTTTTAATCTCCGCACTCTGCTTTCTGTGATTTTTGCTCTCTGCACTCAGCTGTCTGTGACTTTTACTCTCTGCACTCTGTTCTCTGTGATTTTTACTCTCTGTACTCTGCTCTCTGTGATTTTTAGTCACCACACTCTGTTCTCTGTGATTTTTACCGTCTGCACTCTGTTCTCTGTTATTTTTACTCTCTGCACTCTGATCTCTGTGATTTTCACTCTCTTCACACTGCCCTCTGAGAGTTTTACTCTCTGCACTCTGCTCTCTGCGATATCTACTCTCTGCACTCTGTTCTCTGTGATTTTTAATCTCCGAACTCTGCTCTCTCTGATTTTTACTCTCTGCACTCTGCTCTCTGTGATTTTTACTCTGCAAATTCTGCTCTCTGTGATTTTTACTCTCCGCATACTGTTCTCTGTGATGGTTACTCTATGCACTCTGCTCTCTGTGATTTCTACTCTCTGCACTCTGTTCTCTGTGATTTTTATTCTCCGCACTCTGCTCTCTCTGATTTTTACTCTCTGTACTCTGCTTTCTGTGATTTTTACTCTCCTCACTCTGCTCTCTGTGATATTTACTTTCTGCACTCTGATCTCTGTAACTTTTACTCTCCGCACTCTGCTTTCTGTGATTTTTACTCTCTGCACTCTGTTCTCTGTGATTTTTACTCGCTGCACTCAGATCTCTGTGATTTTTACTCTCCGCACTCAGATCTCTGTGATTTTTCTCTCCACACTCTGCTCTCTGTGATTTTTACTCACCACACTCTGTTCTCTGTGATTTTTACCGTCTGCACTCTGTTCCCTGTTATTTTTACTCTCTGCACTCTGATCTCTGTGATTTTCACTCTCTTCACACTGCCCTCTGAGAGTTTTACTCTCTGCACTCTGCTCTCTGCGATTTCTACTCTCTGCACTCTGTTCTCTGTGATTTTTAATCTCCGAACTCTGCTCTCTCTGATTTTTAATCTCTGCACTCGGGACTCTGTGATTTTTACTCTCTGTACACTGCTATCTGTGATCTTTACTCACCGCTCTCTGCTGTCTGTGATTTTTACTCTCCGCACTCTATTCTGTGAGATTTTTGCACACTGCAGTTTGTTCTCTGTCATTTTTACTGTCTGTACTCTGCGCTCTGTGATTTTTACTCTCTGCAGTCTAATTTCTGTTATTTTTACTCTCTGCACTCTGTTCTCTGTGATTTTTACTCGCTGCACTCAGATCTCTGTGATTTTTACTCTCCGCACTCTGCTCTCTGTGATTTTTAATCTCTGCACTGTGCTCTCTGATATTTTTACTCTCCGCACTCTGCTCTCTCGGTTTTTTAATCTCTGCACTCAGCTCTCTGTGATTTTTACTCTCTGCACTCTGTACTCTGTGATTTTTACTCTCTGTACTCTGCTTTCTGTGATTTTTACTCTCCTCACTCTGCTCTCTGTGATATTTACTTTCTGCACTCTGATCTCTGTAACTTTTACTCTCCGCACTCTGCTTTCTGTGATTTTTACTCTCTGCATTCTGTTCTCTGTGATTTTTACTCGCTGTACTCAGATCTCTGTGATTTTTACTCTCCGCACTCTGCTCTCTGTGATTTTTAATCTCTGCACTCTGATCTCTGAGACTTTTACTCTCTGCAGACAGATCTGTGTGATTTTTACTCTCCGCAGTCTGGTGTCTGTGATTTTTACTCTCTGCACTCCGTTCTCTGTGATTTCTACTCTCTGCACTCTGTTCTCTGTGATTTTTATTCTCCGCTCTCTGCTCTCTCTGATTTTTAATCTCCGCACTCTGCTTTCTGTGATTTTTGCTCTCTGCACTCAGCTGTCTGTGATTTTTACTCTCTGCACTCGGCACTCTGTGATTTTTACTCTCTGTACTCTGCTCTCTGTGATTTTTAGTCACCACACTCTGTTCTCTGTGATTTTTACCGTCTGCACTCTGTTCTCTGTTATTTTTACTCTCTGCATTCTGATCTCTGTGATTTTCACTCTCTTCACACTGCCCTCTGAGAGTTTTACTCTCTGCACTCTGCTCTCTGCGATATCTACTCTCTGCACTCTGTTCTCTGTGATTTTTAATCTCCGAACTCTGCTCTCTCTGATTTTTACTCTCTGCACTCTGCTCTCTGTGATTTTTACTCTGCAAATTCTGCTCTCTGTGATTTTTACTCTCTGCACTCTGATCTCTGTGATTTTTACTCTCTGCACTCTGATCTCTGAGACTTTTACTCTCTGCACAGAGATCTGTGTGATTTTTACTCTCCGCACTCTGGTGTCTGTGATTTTTACTCTCCGCAGTCTGGTGTCTGTGATTTTTCCTCTCTGCACTCCGTTCTCTGTGATTTTTATTCTCCGCTCTCTGCTCTCTCTGATTTTTAATCTCCGCACTCTGCTCTCACTGATTTTTAATCTCCGCACTCTGCTTTCTGTGATTTTTGCTCTCTGCACTCAGCTGTCTGTGACTTTTACTCTCTGCACTCTGTTCTCTGTGATTTTTACTCTCTGTACTCTGCTCTCTGTGATTTTTAGTCACCACACTCTGTTCTCTGTGATTTTTACCGTCTGCACTCTGTTCTCTGTTATTTTTACTCTCTGCACTCTGATCTCTGTGATTTTCACTCTCTTCACACTGCCCTCTGAGAGTTTTACTCTCTGCACTCTGCTCTCTGCGATATCTACTCTCTGCACTCTGTTCTCTGTGATTTTTAATCTCCGAACTCTGCTCTCTCTGATTTTTACTCTCTGCACTCTGCTCTCTGTGATTTTTACTCTGCAAATTCTGCTCTCTGTGATTTTTACTCTCCGCATACTGTTCTCTGTGATGGTTACTCTATGCACTCTGCTCTCTGTGATTTCTACTCTCTGCACTCTGTTCTCTGTGATTTTTATTCTCCGCACTCTGCTCTCTCTGATTTTTACTCTCTGTACTCTGCTTTCTGTGATTTTTACTCTCCTCACTCTGCTCTCTGTGATATTTACTTTCTGTACTCTGATCTCTGTAACTTTTACTCTCCGCACTCTGCTTTCTGTGATTTTTACTCTCTGCACTCTGTTCTCTGTGATTTTTACTCGCTGCACTCAGATCTCTGTGATTTTTACTCTCCGCACTCAGATCTCTGTGATTTTTACTCTCCACACTCTGCTCTCTGTGATTTTTACTCACCACACTCTGTTCTCTGTGATTTTTACTGTCTGCACTCTGTTCCCTGTTATTTTTACTCTCTGCACTCTGATCTCTGTGATTTTCACTCTCTTCACACTGCCCTCTGAGAGTTTTACTCTCTGCACTCTGCTCTCTGCGATTTCTACTCTCTGCACTCTGTTCTCTGTGATTTTTAATCTCCGAACTCTGCTCTCTCTGATTTTTAATCTCTGCACTCGGGACTCTGTGATTTTTACTCTCTGTACACTGCTGTCTGTGATCTTTACTCAACGCTCTCTGCTGTCTGTGATTTTTACTCTCCGCACTCTATTCTCTGAGATTTTTGCACACTGCAGTTTGTTCTCTGTCATTTTTACTGTCTGTACTCTGCACTCTGTGATTTTTACTCTCTGCAGTCTAATTTCTGTGATTTTTACTCTCTGCACTCGGCACTCTGTGATTTTTACTCTCTGTACTCTGGTTTCTGTGATTTTTATTCTCCGCACTCTGCTCTCTCTGATTTTTAATCTGTGCACTCTTCTGTCTGTGATTTATACACTCTGCACTCAGCTGTCTGTGATTTTTGTTCTCAGTACTCCATTCATAGTGATTTTTATTCTCCGCACTCTGCTCTATGTGATAGTTACTTTCTGCACTCTGATCTCTGTAACTTTTACTCACGCACTCTGCTTTCTGTGATTTTTACTCTCTGCACTCTGTTCTCTGTGATTTTTACTCGCTGCACTCAGATCTCTGTGATTTTTACTCTCCACACTCTGCTCTCTGTGATTTTTAATCTCTGCACTGTGCTCTCTGATATTTTTACTCTCTGCACTCTGATCTCTGTGATTTTTACTCTCTGCACTCTGATCTCTGAGACTTTTACTCTCTGCAGACAGATCTGTGTGATTTTTACTCTCCGCACTCTGCTCTCTCGGATTTTTAATCTCTGCACTCAGCTCTCTGTGAGTTTTACTCTCTGCACTCTTCACTCTGTGATTTTTACTCTCTGTACTCTGCTTTCTGTGATTTTTACTCTCCTCACTCTGCTCTCTGTGATATTTACTTTCTGCACTCTGATCTCTGTAACTTTTACTCTCCGCACTCTGCGTTCTGTGATTTTTACTCTCTGCACTCTGTTCTCTGTGATTTTTACTCTCTGCACTCTGCTGTCTGTGATTTTTAATCTCTGCAGTGTGCTCTCTGATATTTTTACTCTCTGCACCCTGCTCTCTGTGACTTTTACTCTGCAAATTCTGCTCTCTGTGATTTTTACTCTCCGCATACTGTTCTCTGTGATGGTTACTCTCTGCACTCTGCTCTCTGTGATTTCTACTCTCTGCACTCTGTTCTCTGTGATTTTTATTCTCCGCACTCTGCTCTCTCTGATTTTTAATCTCTGCACTCAGCTCTCTGTGATTTTTACTGTCTGCACTCCGCAATCTGTGATTTTTACTCTCTGTACTCTGCTTTCTGTGATTTTTACTCTCCTCACTCTGCTCTCTGTGATATTTACTTTCTGCACTCTGATCTCTGCAACTTTTACTCTCCGCACTCTGCATTCTGTGATTTTTACTCTCTGTACTCTGTTCTCTGTGATTTTCACTAGCTGCACTCAGATCTCTGTGATCTTTACTCTCCGCAATCTGCTCTCTGTGATTTTTAATCTCTACAATGTGCTCTCTGATATTTTTACTCTCTGCACTCTGATCTCTGTGTTTTTACTCTCTGCACTCTGATCCCTGAGACTTTTATTCTCTGCACACAGATCTGTGTGATTTTTACTCTCCGCACTCTGTTCTCTGTGATTTTTACCGTCTGCACTCTGTTCTCTGTTATTTTTACTCTCTGCACTCTGATCTCTATGATTTTCACTCTTTTCACACTGTCCTCTGAGAGTTTTACTCTCTGCACTCTGCTCTCTCTGATTTTTACTCTCTGCACTCTGCTCTCTGTGATTTTTACTCTGCAATTTCTGCTCTCTGTGATTTTTACTCTCTGCACTCTGATCTCTGTGATTTTTACTCTCTGCACTCTGATCTCTGAGACTTTTACTCTCTGCACAGAAATCTGTGTGATTTTTACTCTCCGCACTCTGGTGTCTGTGATTTTTACTCTCCGCAGTCTGGTGTCTGTGATTTTTCCTCTCTGCACTCCGTTCTCTGTGATTTTTCTTCTCCGCTCTCTGCTCTCTCTGATTTTTAATCTCCGCACTCTGCTCTCACTGATTTTTAATCTCCGCACTCTGCTTTCTGTGATTTTTGCTCTCTGCACTCAGGTGTCTGTGACTTTTACTCTCTGCACTCTGTTCTCTGTGATTTTTACTCTCTGTACTCTGCTCTCTGTGATTTTTAGTCACCACACTCTGTTCTCTGTGATTTTTACCGTCTGCACTCTGTTCTCTGTTATTTTTACTCTCTGCACTCTGATCTCTGTGATTTCACTCTCTTCACACTGCCCTCTGAGAGTTTTACTCTCTGCACTCTGCTCTCTGCGATATCTATTCTCTGCACTCTGTTCTCTGTGATTTTTAATCTCCGAACTCTGCTCTCTCTGATTTTTACTCTCTGCACTCTGCTGTCTGTGATTTTTAATCTCTGCAGTGTGCTCTCTGATATTTTTACTCTCTGCACCCTGCTCTCTGTGACTTTTACTCTGCAAATTCTGCTCTCTGTGATTTTTACTCTCCGCATACTGTTCTCTGTGATGGTTACTCTCTGCACTCTGCTCTCTGTGATTTCTACTCTCTGCACTCTGTTCTCTGTGATTTTTATTCTCCGCACTCTGCTCTCTCTGATTTTTAATCTCTGCACTCAGCTCTCTGTGATTTTTACTGTCTGCACTCCGCAATCTGTGATTTTTACTCTCTGTACTCTGCTTTCTGTGATTTTTACTCTCCTCACTCTGCTCTCTGTGATATTTACTTTCTGCACTCTGATCTCTGCAACTTTTACTCTCCGCACTCTGCATTCTGTGATTTTTACTCTCTGTACTCTGTTCTCTGTGATTTTCACTAGCTGCACTCAGATCTCTGTGATCTTTACTCTCCGCAATCTGCTCTCTGTGATTTTTAATCTCTACAATGTGCTCTCTGATATTTTTACTCTCTGCACTCTGATCTCTGTGTTTTTACTCTCTGCACTCTGATCTCTGAGACTTTTAATCTCTGCACACGGATCTGTGTGATTTTTACTCTCCGCACTCTGTTCTCTGTGATTTTTACCGTCTGCACTCTGTTCTCTGTTATTTTTACTCTCTGCACTCTGATCTCTATGATTTTCACTCTTTTCACACTGTCCTCTGAGAGTTTTACTCTCTGCACTCTGCTCTCTCTGATTTTTACTCTCTGCACTCTGCTCTCTGTGATTTTTACTCTGCAATTTCTGCTCTCTGTGATTTTTACTCTCTGCACTCTGATCTCTGTGATTTTTACTCTCTGCACTCTGATCTCTGAGACTTTTACTCTCTGCACAGAGATCTGTGTGATTTTTACTCTCCGCACTCTGGTGTCTGTGATTTTTACTCTCCGCAGTCTGGTGTCTGTGATTTTTAATCTCTACAATGTGCTCTCTGATATTTTTACTCTCTGCACTCTGATCTCTGTGTTTTTACTCTCTGCACTCTGATCTCTGAGACTTTTATTCTCTGCACACAGATCTGTGTGATTTTTACTCTCTGCACTCTGTTCTCTGTGATTTTTACCGTCTGCACTCTGTTCCCTGTTATTTTTACTCTCTGCCCTCTGATCTCTATGATTTTCACTCTCTTCACACTGCCCTCTGAGAGTTTTACTCTCTGCACTCTGCTCTCTGCGATTTCTACTCTCTGCACTCTGTTCTCTGTGATTTTTAATCTCCGAACTCTGCTCTCTCTGATTTTTAATCTCTGCACTCAGGACTCTGTGATTTTTACTCTCTGTACACTGCTGTCTGTGATCTTTACTCACCGCTCTCTGCTGTCTGTGATTTTAACTCTCCGCACTCTATTCTCTGAGATTTTTGCACACTGCAGTTTGTTTTCTGTCATTTTTACTTCTGTACTCTGCGCTCTGTGATTTTTACTCTCTGCAGTCTAATTTCTGTGACTTTTACTCTCTGCACTCGGCACTCTGTGATTTTTACTCTCTGTACTCTGGTTTCTGTGATTTTTATTCTCCGCACTCTGCTCTCTCTGATTTTTAATCTGTGCACTCTGCTGTCTGTGATTTATACACTCTGCACTCAGCTGTCTGTGATTTTTGTTCTCAGTACTCCATTCATAGTGATTTTTATTCTCCGCAATCTGCTCTATGTGATAGTTACTTTCTGCACTCTGATCTCTGTAACTTTTACTCACGCACTCTGCTTTCTGTGATTTTTACTCTCTGCACTCTGTTCTCTGTGATTTTTACTCGCTGCACTCAGATCTCTGTGATTTTTACTCTCCGCACTCTGCTCTCTGTGATTTTTAATCTCTGCACTGTGCTCTCTGATATTTTTACTCTCTGCACTCTGATCTCTGTGATTTTTACTCTCTGCACTCTGATCTCTGAGACTTTTACTCTCTGCAGACAGATCTGTGTGATTTTTACTCTCCGCAGTCTGGTGTCTGTGATTTTTCCTCTCTGCACTCCGTTCTCTGTGATTTTTCTTCTCCGCTCTCTGCTCTCTCTGATTTTTAATCTCCGCACTCTGCTCTCACTGATTTTTAATCTCCGCACTCTGCTTTCTGTGATTTTTGCTCTCTGCACTCAGCTGTCTGTGACTTTTACTCTCTGCACTCTGTTCTCTGTGATTTTTACTCTCTGTACTCTGCTCTCTGTGATTTTTAGTCACCACACTCTGTTCTCTGTGATTTTTACCGTCTGCACTCTGTTCTCTGTTATTTTTACTCTCTGCACTCTGATCTCTGTGATTTTCACTCTCTTCACACTGCCCTCTGAGAGTTTTACTCTCTGCACTCTGCTCTCTGCGATATCTACTCTCTGCACTCTGTTCTCTGTGATTTTTAATCTCCGAACTCTGCTCTCTCTGATTTTTACTCTCTGCACTCTGCTCTCTGTGATTTTTACTCTGCAAATTCTGCTCTCTGTGATTTTTACTCTCCGCATACTGTTCTCTGTGATGGTTACTCTATGCACTCTGCTCTCTGTGAGTTCTACTCTCTGCACTCTGTTCTCTGTGATTTTTATTCTCCGCACTCTGCTCTCTCTGATTTTTACTCTCTGCACTCTGATCTCTGTGATTTTCACTCTCTTCACACTGCCCTCTGAGAGTTTTACTCTCTGCACTCTGCTCTCTGCGATATCTACTCTCTGCACTCTGTTCTCTGTGATTTTTAATCTCCGAACTCTGCTCTCTCTGATTTTTACTCTCTGCACTCTGCTCTCTGTGATTTTTACTCTGCAAATTCTGCTCTCTGTGATTTTTACTCTCCGCATACTGTTCTCTGTGATGGTTACTCTATGCACTCTGCTCTCTGTGAGTTCTACTCTCTGCACTCTGTTCTCTGTGATTTTTACCGTCTGCACTCTGTTCCCTGTTATTTTTACTCTCTGCACTCTGATCTCTATGATTTTCACTCTCTTCACACTGCCCTCTGAGAGTTTTACTCTCTGCACTCTGCTCTCTGCGATTTCTACTCTCTGCACTCTGTTCTCTGTGATTTTTAATCTCCGAACTCTGCTCTCTCTGATTTTTAATCTCTGCACTCAGGACTCTGTGATTTTTACTCTCTGTACACTGCTGTCTGTGATCTTTACTCACCGCTCTCTGCTGTCTGTGATTTTAACTCTCCGCACTCTATTCTCTGAGATTTTTGCACACTGCAGTTTGTTTTCTGTCATTTTTACTTCTGTACTCTGCGCTCTGTGATTTTTACTCTCTGCAGTCTAATTTCTGTGACTTTTACTCTCTGCACTCGGCACTCTGTGATTTTTACTCTCTGTACTCTGGTTTCTGTGATTTTTATTCTCCGCACTCTGCTCTCTCTGATTTTTAATCTGTGCACTCTGCTGTCTGTGATTTATACACTCTGCACTCAGCTGTCTGTGATTTTTGTTCTCAGTACTCCATTCATAGTGATTTTTATTCTCCGCAATCTGCTCTATGTGATAGTTACTTTCTGCACTCTGATCTCTGTAACTTTTACTCACGCACTCTGCTTTCTGTGATTTTTACTCTCTGCACTCTGTTCTCTGTGATTTTTACTCGCTGCACTCAGATCTCTGTGATTTTTACTCTCCGCACTCTGCTCTCTGTGATTTTTAATCTCTGCACTGTGCTCTCTGATATTTTTACTCTCTGCACTCTGATCTCTGTGATTTTTACTCTCTGCACTCTGATCTCTGAGACTTTTACTCTCTGCACTCTGCTGTCTGTGATTTTTAATCTCTGCACTGTGCTCTCTGATATTTTTACTCTCTGCACTCTGATCTCTGTGATTTTTACTCTCTGCACTCTGTTCTCTGTGATTTTTACTCTCTGCACTCTGCTGTCTGTGATTTTTAATCTCTGCACTGTGCTCTCTGACATTTTTACTCTCTGCACCCTGCTCTCTGTGACTTTTACTCTGCAAATTCTGCTCTCTGTGATTTTTACTCTCCGCATACTGTTCTCTGTGATGGTTACTCTCTGCACTCTGCTCTCTGTGATTTCTACTCTCTGCACTCTGTTCTCTGTGATTTTTACTCTCCTCAATCTGCTCTCTGTGATATTTACTTTCTGCACTCTGATCTCTGCAACTTTTACTCTCCGCACTCTGCTCTCTGTGATTTTTAATCTCTGCAATGTGCTCTCTGATATTTTTACTCTCTGCACTCTGATCTCTGTGATTTTTACTCTCTGCACTCTGATCTCTGAGACTTTTACTCTCTGCACACAGATCTGTGTGATTTTTACTCTCCGCACTCTGGTGTCTGTGATTTTTACTCTCCGCAGTCTGGTGTCTGTGATTTTTACTCTCTGCACTCTGTCCTCTGTGATTTATATTCTCTGCACTCTGCTCTCTCTGATTTCAAATCTCCGTACTCTGCTGTCTGTGATTTTTACACTCTGCACTCAGCTGTCTGTGAATTTTACTCTCTACACTCGGGACTCTGTGATTTTTACTCTCTGTCCTCTGCTCTCTGTGATCTTTACTCACCGCTCTCTGCTGTCTGTGATTTTTACTCTCCGCACTCTATTCTCTGAGATTTTTACACACTGCAGTGTGTTTTCTGTCATTTTTACTGTCTGTACTCTGCGCTCTGTGATTTTTACTCTCTGCAGTCTAATTTCTGTTATTTTTACTCTCTGCACTCGGCACTCTGTGATTTTTACTCTCTGTACTCTGGTTTCTGTGATTTTTACTCTCCTCACTCTGCTCTCTGTGATATTTACTTTCTGCACTCTGATCTCTGTAACTTTTACTCTCCGCACTCTGATCTCTGTGATGTTTAATCTCTGCACTGTGCTCTCTGATATTTTAACTCTCTGCACTCTGCACTCTGTGATTTCTACTGTCCGCACTCTGTTCTCTGTGATTTTTATTCTCCGCACTCTGCTCTCTCTGATTTTTAATCTCCGCACTCTGCTGTCTGTGATTTTTACACTCTGCACTCAGCTGTCTGTGATTTTTGTTCTCAGTACTCCATTCATAGTGATTTTTATTCTCCGCACTCTGCTCTATGTGATAGTTACTTTCTGCACTCTGATCTCTGTAACTTTTACTCACGCACTCTGCTTTCTGTGATGTTTACTCTCTGCACTCTGTTCTCTGTGATTTTTACTCGCTGCACTCAGATCTCTGTGATTTTTACTGTCCGCACTCTTCTCTCTGTGATTTTTAATCTCTGCACTGTGCTCTCTGATATTTTTACTCTCTGCACTCTGCTCTCTGTGATTTTTACTCTGCAAATTCTGCTCTCTGTGATTTTTACTCTCCGCATACTGTTCTCTGTGATGGTTACTCTCTGCACTCTACTCTCTGTGATTTCTACTCTCTGCACTCTGTTCTCTGTGATTTTTATTCTCCGCACTCTGCTCTCTCTGATTTTTAATCTCTGCACTCAGCTCTCTCTGATTTTTACCCTCTGCACTCGGCACTCTGTGATTTTTACTCTCTGTACTCTGCTTTCTGTGATTTTTGCTCTCCTCACTCTGCTCTCTGTGATATTTATTTTCTGCACTCTGATCTCTGTAACTTTTACTCTCCGCAGTCTGCTTTCTGTGATTTTTACTCTCTGCATTCTGTTCTCTGTGATTTTTACTCGCTGCACTCAGATCTCTGTGATTTTTACTCTCCGCACTCTGCTCTCTGTGATTTTTAATCTCTGCACTGTGCTCTCTGATATTTTTACTCTCTGCCCTGTGCTCTCTGATATTTTTACTCTCTGTACTCTGATCTCTGAGTCTTTTACTCTCTGCAGACAGATCTGTGTGATTTTTACTCTCCGCACTCTGCTCTCTCTGATTTTTAATCTCTGCACTCAGCTCTCTGTGATTTTTACTCTCTGCACTCTGCACTCTGTGATTTTTACTCTCTGTACTCTGCTTTCTGTGATTTTTACTCTCCTCACTCTGCTCTCTGTGATATTTACTTTCTGCACTCTGATCTCTGTAACTTTTACTCTCCGCACTCTGCTTTCTGTGATTTTTACTCTCTGCACTCTGCTCTCTGTGATTTTTACACTCCGCACTCTGCTCTCTGTGATTTTTACTCTCTGCACCCTGCTCTCTGTGACTTTTACTCTGCAAATTCTGCTCTCTGTGATTTTTACTCTCCGCATACTGTTCTCTGTGATGGTTACTCTCTGCACTCTGCTCTCTGTGATTTCTACTCTCTGCACTCTGTTCTCTGTGATTTTTATTCTCCGCACTCTGCTCTCTCTGATTTTTAATCTCTGCACTCAGCTCTCTGTGATTTTCACTCTCTGCACTCGGCACTCTGTGATTTTTACTCTCTGTACTCTGCTTTCTGTGATTTTTACTCTCCTCAATCTGCTCTCTGTGATATTTACTTTCTGCACTCTGATCTCTGCAACTTTTACTCTCCGCACTCTGCTCTCTGTGATTTTTAATCTCTGCAATGTGCTCTCTGATATTTTTACTCTCTGCACTCTGATCTCTGTGATTTTTACTCTCTGCACTCTGATCTCTGAGACTTTTACTCTCTGCACACAGATCTGTGTGATTTTTACTCTCCGCACTCTGGTGTCTGTGATTTTTACTCTCCGCAGTCTGGTGTCTGTGATTTTTACTCTCTGCACTCTGTCCTCTGTGATTTATATTCTCTGCACTCTGCTCTCTCTGATTTCAAATCTCCGTACTCTGCTGTCTGTGATTTTTACACTCTGCACTCAGCTGTCTGTGAATTTTACTCTCTACACTCGGGACTCTGTGATTTTTACTCTCTGTCCTCTGCTCTCTGTGATCTTTACTCACCGCTCTCTGCTGTCTGTGATTTTTACTCTCCGCACTCTATTCTCTGAGATTTTTACACACTGCAGTGTGTTTTCTGTCATTTTTACTGTCTGTACTCTGCACTCTGTGATTTTTACTCTCTGTACTCTGGTTTCTGTGATTTTTACTCTCCTCACTCTGCTCTCTGTGATATTTACTTTCTGCACTCTGATCTCTGTAACTTTTACTCTCCGCACTCTGATCTCTGTGATGTTTAATCTCTGCACTGTGCTCTCTGATATTTTAACTCTCTGCACTCTGCACTCTGTGATTTCTACTGTCCGCACTCTGTTCTCTGTGATTTTTATTCTCCGCACTCTGCTCTCTCTGATTTTTAATCTCCGCACTCTGCTGTCTGTGATTTTTACACTCTGCACTCAGCTGTCTGTGATTTTTGTTCTCAGTACTCCATTCATAGTGATTTTTATTCTCCGCACTCTGCTCTATGTGATAGTTACTTTCTGCACTCTGATCTCTGTAACTTTTACTCACGCACTCTGCTTTCTGTGATGTTTACTCTCTGCACTCTGTTCTCTGTGATTTTTACTCGCTGCACTCAGATCTCTGTGATTTTTACTGTCCGCACTCTTCTCTCTGTGATTTTTAATCTCTGCACTGTGCTCTCTGATATTTTTACTCTCTGCACTCTGCTCTCTGTGATTTTTACTCTGCAAATTCTGCTCTCTGTGATTTTTACTCTCCGCATACTGTTCTCTGTGATGGTTACTCTCTGCACTCTACTCTCTGTGATTTCTACTCTCTGCACTCTGTTCTCTGTGATTTTTATTCTCCGCACTCTGCTCTCTCTGATTTTTAATCTCTGCACTCAGCTCTCTCTGATTTTTACCCTCTGCACTCGGCACTCTGTGATTTTTACTCTCTGTACTCTGCTTTCTGTGATTTTTGCTCTCCTCACTCTGCTCTCTGTGATATTTATTTTCTGCACTCTGATCTCTGTAACTTTTACTCTCCGCAGTCTGCTTTCTGTGATTTTTACTCTCTGCATTCTGTTCTCTGTGATTTTTACTCGCTGCACTCAGATCTCTGTGATTTTTACTCTCCGCACTCTGCTCTCTGTGATTTTTAATCTCTGCACTGTGCTCTCTGATATTTTTACTCTCTGCCCTGTGCTCTCTGATATTTTTACTCTCTGTACTCTGATCTCTGAGTCTTTTACTCTCTGCAGACAGATCTGTGTGATTTTTACTCTCCGCACTCTGCTCTCTCTGATTTTTAATCTCTGCACTCAGCTCTCTGTGATTTTTACTCTCTGCACTCTGCACTCTGTGATTTTTACTCTCTGTACTCTGCTTTCTGTGATTTTTACTCTCCTCACTCTGCTCTCTGTGATATTTACTTTCTGCACTCTGATCTCTGTAACTTTTACTCTCCGCACTCTGCTTTCTGTGATTTTTACTCTCTGCACTCTGCTCTCTGTGATTTTTACACTCCGCACTCTGCTCTCTGTGATTTTTACTCTCTGCACCCTGCTCTCTGTGACTTTTACTCTGCAAATTCTGCTCTCTGTGATTTTTACTCTCCGCATACTGTTCTCTGTGATGGTTACTCTCTGCACTCTGCTCTCTGTGATTTCTACTCTCTGCACTCTGTTCTCTGTGATTTTTATTCTCCGCACTCTGCTCTCTCTGATTTTTAATCTCTGCACTCAGCTCTCTGTGATTTTCACTCTCTGCACTCGGCACTCTGTGATTTTTACTCTCTGTACTCTGCTTTCTGTGATTCTTACTCTCCTCAATCTGCTCTCTGTGATATTTACTTTCTGCACTCTGATCTCTGCAACTTTTACTCTCCGCACTCTGCTCTCTGTGATTTTTAATCTCTGCAATGTGCTCTCTGATATTTTTACTCTCTGCACTCTGATCTCTGTGATTTTTACTCTCTGCACTCTGATCTCTGAGACTTTTACTCTCTGCACACAGATCTGTGTGATTTTTACTCTCCGCACTCTGGTGTCTGTGATTTTTACTCTCCGCAGTCTGGTGTCTGTGATTTTTACTCTCTGCACTCCGTTCTCTGTGATTTTTATTCTCCGCTCTCTGCTCTCTCTGATTTTTAATCTCCGCACTCTGCTCTCACTGATTTTTAATCTCCGCACTCTGCTTTCTGTGATCTTTACTCTGCAAATTCTGCTCTCTGTGATTTTTACTCTCCGCATACTGTTCTCTGTGATGGTTACTCTCTGCACTCTACTCTCTGTGATTTCTGTTCTCTGCACTCTGTTCTCTGTGATTTTTATTCTCCGCACTCTGCTCTCTCTGATTTTTAATCTCTGCGCTCAGCACTCTCTGATTTTTACCCTCTGCACTCGGCACTCTGTGATTTTTACTCTCTGTACTCTGCTTTCTGTGATTTTTACTCTCCTCACTCTGCTCTCTGTGATATTTATTTTCTGCACTCTGATCTCTGTAACTTTTACTCTCCGCAGTCTGCTTTCTGTGATTTTTACTCTCTGCACTCTGTTCTCTGTGATTTTTACTCGCTGCACTCAGATCTCTCGTGATTTTTATTCTCCGCACTCAGATCTCTGTGATTTTTACTCTCCACACTCTGCTCTCTGTGATTTTTACTCACCACACTCTGTTCTCTGTGATTTTTACCGTCTGCACTCTGTTCCCTGTTATTTTTACTCTCTGCACTCTGATCTCTGTGATTTTCACTCTCTTCACACTGCCCTCTGAGAGTTTTACTCTCTGCACTCTGCTCTCTGCGATTTCTACTCTCTGCACTCTGTTCTCTGTGATTTTTAATCTCCGAACTCTGCTCTCTCTGATTTTTAATCTCTGCACTCGGGACTCTGTGATTTTTACTCTCTGTACACTGCTGTCTGTGATCTTTACTCACCGCTCTCTGCTGTCTGTGATTTTTACTCTCCGCACTCTATTCTCTGAGATTTTTGCACACTGCAGTTTGTTCTCTGTCATTTTTACTGTCTGTACTCTGCGCTCTGTGATTTTTACTCTCTGCAGTCTAATTTCTGTGATTTTTACTCTCTGCACTCGGCACTCTGAGATTTTTACTCTCTGTACTCTGGTTTCTGTGATTTTTATTCTCCGCACTCTGCTCTCTCTGATTTTTAATCTGTGCACTCTTCTGTCTGTGATTTATACACTCTGCACTCAGCTGTCTGTGATTTTTGTTCTCAGTACTCCATTCATAGTGATTTTTATTCTCCGCACTCTGCTCTATGTGATAGTTACTTTCTGCACTCTGATCTCTGTAACTTTTACTCACGCACTCTGCTTTCTGTGATTTTTACTCTCTGCACTCTGATCTCTGTGATTTTTACTCTCTGCACTCTGATCTCTGAGACTTTTACTCTCTGCAGACAGATCTGTGTGATTTTTACTCTCCGCAGTCTGGTGTCTGTGATTTTTCCTCTCTGCACTCCGTTCTCTGTGATTTTTCTTCTCCGCTCTCTGCTCTCTCTGATTTTTAATCTCCGCACTCTGCTTTCTGTGATTTTTGCTCTCTGCACTCAGCTGTCTGTGACTTTTACTCTCTGCACTCTGTTCTCTGTGATTTTTACTCTCTGTACTCTGCTCTCTGTGATTTTTAGTCACCACACTCTGTTCTCTGTGATTTTTACCGTCTGCACTCTGTTCTCTGTTATTTTTACTCTCTGCACTCTGATCTCTGTGATTTTCACTCTCTTCACACTGCCCTCTGAGAGTTTTACTCTCTGCACTCTGCTCTCTGCGATATCTACTCTCTGCACTCTGTTCTCTGTGATTTTTAATCTCCGAACTCTGCTCTCTCTGATTTTTACTCTCTGCACTCTGCTCTCTGTGATTTTTACTCTGCAAATTCTGCTCTCTGTGATTTTTACTCTCCGCATACTGTTCTCTGTGATGGTTACTCTATGCACTCTGCTCTCTGTGAGTTCTACTCTCTGCACTCTGTTCTCTGTGATTTTTATTCTCCGCACTCTGCTCTCTCTGATTTTTACTCTCTGCACTCTGATCTCTGTGATTTTCACTCTCTTCACACTGCCCTCTGAGAGTTTTACTCTCTGCACTCTGCTCTCTGCGATATCTACTCTCTGCACTCTGTTCTCTGTGATTTTTAATCTCCGAACTCTGCTCTCTCTGATTTTTACTCTCTGCACTCTGCTCTCTGTGATTTTTACTCTGCAAATTCTGCTCTCTGTGATTTTTACTCTCCGCATACTGTTCTCTGTGATGGTTACTCTATGCACTCTGCTCTCTGTGAGTTCTACTCTCTGCACTCTGTTCTCTGTGATTTTTACCGTCTGCACTCTGTTCCCTGTTATTTTTACTCTCTGCACTCTGATCTCTATGATTTTCACTCTCTTCACACTGCCCTCTGAGAGTTTTACTCTCTGCACTCTGCTCTCTGCGATTTCTACTCTCTGCACTCTGTTCTCTGTGATTTTTAATCTCCGAACTCTGCTCTCTCTGATTTTTAATCTCTGCACTCAGGACTCTGTGATTTTTACTCTCTGTACACTGCTGTCTGTGATCTTTACTCACCGCTCTCTGCTGTCTGTGATTTTAACTCTCCGCACTCTATTCTCTGAGATTTTTGCACACTGCAGTTTGTTTTCTGTCATTTTTACTTCTGTACTCTGCGCTCTGTGATTTTTACTCTCTGCAGTCTAATTTCTGTGACTTTTACTCTCTGCACTCGGCACTCTGTGATTTTTACTCTCTGTACTCTGGTTTCTGTGATTTTTATTCTCCGCACTCTGCTCTCTCTGATTTTTAATCTGTGCACTCTGCTGTCTGTGATTTATACACTCTGCACTCAGCTGTCTGTGATTTTTGTTCTCAGTACTCCATTCATAGTGATTTTTATTCTCCGCAATCTGCTCTATGTGATAGTTACTTTCTGCACTCTGATCTCTGTAACTTTTACTCACGCACTCTGCTTTCTGTGATTTTTACTCTCTGCACTCTGTTCTCTGTGATTTTTACTCGCTGCACTCAGATCTCTGTGATTTTTACTCTCCGCACTCTGCTCTCTGTGATTTTTAATCTCTGCACTGTGCTCTCTGATATTTTTACTCTCTGCACTCTGATCTCTGTGATTTTTACTCTCTGCACTCTGATCTCTGAGACTTTTACTCTCTGCAGACAGATCTGTGTGATTTTTACTCTCCGCACTCTGCTCTCTCGGATTTTTAATCTCTGCACTCAGCTCTCTGTGATTTTTACTCTCTGCACTCTGCACTCTGTGATTTTTACTCTCTGTACTCTGCTTTCTGTGATTTTTACTCTCCTCACTCTGCTCTCTGTGATATTTACTTTCTGCACTCTGATCTCTGTAACTTTTACTCTCCGCACTCTGCTTTCTGTGATTTTTACTCTCTGCACTCTGTTATCTGTGATTTTTACTCTCCGCACTCTGCTCTCTGTGATTTTTAATCTTTGCACTGTGCTCTCTGATATTTTTACTCTCTGCACCCTGCTCTCTGTGACTTTTACTCTGCAAATTCTGCTCTCTGTGATTTTTACTCTCCGCATACTGTTCTCTGTGATGGTTACTCTCTGCACTCTGCTCTCTGTGATTTCTACTCTCTGCACTCTGTTCTCTGTGATTTTTATTCTCCGCACTCTGCTCTCTCTGATTTTTATTCTCTGCACTCAGCTCTCTGTGATTTTTACCCTCTGCACTCGGCACTCTGTGATTTTTACTCTCTGTACTCTGCTTTCTGTGATTTTTGCTCTCCTCACTCTGCTCTCTGTGATATTTATTTTCTGCACTCTGATCTCTGTAACTTTTACTCTCCGCAGTCTGCTTTCTGTGATTTTTACTCTCTGCATTCTGTTCTCTGTGATTTTTACTCGCTGCACTCAGATCTCTGTGATTTTTACTCTCCGCACTCTGCTCTCTGTGATTTTTAATCTCTGCACTGTGCTCTCTGATATTTTTACTCTCTGCCCTGTGCTCTCTGATATTTTTACTCTCTGTACTCTGATCTCTGAGTCTTTTACTCTCTGCAGACAGATCTGTGTGATTTTTACTCTCCGCACTCTGCTCTCTCTGATTTTTAATCTCTGCACTCAGCTCTCTGTGATTTTTACTCTCTGCACTCTGCACTCTGTGATTTTTACTCTCTGTACTCTGCTTTCTGTGATTTTTACTCTCCTCACTCTGCTCTCTGTGATATTTACTTTCTGCACTCTGATCTCTGTAACTTTTACTCTCCGCACTCTGCTTTCTGTGATTTTTACTCTCTGCACTCTGCTCTCTGTGATTTTTACACTCCGCACTCTGCTCTCTGTGATTTTTACTCTCTGCACCCTGCTCTCTGTGACTTTTACTCTGCAAATTCTGCTCTCTGTGATTTTTACTCTCCGCATACTGTTCTCTGTGATGGTTACTCTCTGCACTCTGCTCTCTGTGATTTCTACTCTCTGCACTCTGTTCTCTGTGATTTTTATTCTCCGCACTCTGCTCTCTCTGATTTTTAATCTCTGCACTCAGCTCTCTGTGATTTTCACTCTCTGCACTCGGCACTCTGTGATTTTTACTCTCTGTACTCTGCTTTCTGTGATTTTTACTCTCCTCAATCTGCTCTCTGTGATATTTACTTTCTGCACTCTGATCTCTGCAACTTTTACTCTCCGCACTCTGCTCTCTGTGATTTTTAATCTCTGCAATGTGCTCTCTGATATTTTTACTCTCTGCACTCTGATCTCTGTGATTTTTACTCTCTGCACTCTGATCTCTGAGACTTTTACTCTCTGCACACAGATCTGTGTGATTTTTACTCTCCGCACTCTGGTGTCTGTGATTTTTACTCTCCGCAGTCTGGTGTCTGTGATTTTTACTCTCTGCACTCTGTCCTCTGTGATTTATATTCTCTGCACTCTGCTCTCTCTGATTTCAAATCTCCGTACTCTGCTGTCTGTGATTTTTACACTCTGCACTCAGCTGTCTGTGAATTTTACTCTCTACACTCGGGACTCTGTGATTTTTACTCTCTGTCCTCTGCTCTCTGTGATCTTTACTCACCGCTCTCTGCTGTCTGTGATTTTTACTCTCCGCACTCTATTCTCTGAGATTTTTACACACTGCAGTGTGTTTTCTGTCATTTTTACTGTCTGTACTCTGCGCTCTGTGATTTTTACTCTCTGCAGTCTAATTTCTGTTATTTTTACTCTCTGCACTCGGCACTCTGTGATTTTTACTCTCTGTACTCTGGTTTCTGTGATTTTTACTCTCCTCACTCTGCTCTCTGTGATATTTACTTTCTGCACTCTGATCTCTGTAACTTTTACTCTCCGCACTCTGATCTCTGTGATGTTTAATCTCTGCACTGTGCTCTCTGATATTTTAACTCTCTGCACTCTGCACTCTGTGATTTCTACTGTCCGCACTCTGTTCTCTGTGATTTTTATTCTCCGCACTCTGCTCTCTCTGATTTTTAATCTCCGCACTCTGCTGTCTGTGATTTTTACACTCTGCACTCAGCTGTCTGTGATTTTTGTTCTCAGTACTCCATTCATAGTGATTTTTATTCTCCGCACTCTGCTCTATGTGATAGTTACTTTCTGCACTCTGATCTCTGTAACTTTTACTCACGCACTCTGCTTTCTGTGATGTTTACTCTCTGCACTCTGTTCTCTGTGATTTTTACTCGCTGCACTCAGATCTCTGTGATTTTTACTGTCCGCACTCTTCTCTCTGTGATTTTTAATCTCTGCACTGTGCTCTCTGATATTTTTACTCTCTGCACTCTGCTCTCTGTGATTTTTACTCTGCAAATTCTGCTCTCTGTGATTTTTACTCTCCGCATACTGTTCTCTGTGATGGTTACTCTCTGCACTCTACTCTCTGTGATTTCTACTCTCTGCACTCTGTTCTCTGTGATTTTTATTCTCCGCACTCTGCTCTCTCTGATTTTTAATCTCTGCACTCAGCTCTCTCTGATTTTTACCCTCTGCACTCGGCACTCTGTGATTTTTACTCTCTGTACTCTGCTTTCTGTGATTTTTGCTCTCCTCACTCTGCTCTCTGTGATATTTATTTTCTGCACTCTGATCTCTGTAACTTTTACTCTCCGCAGTCTGCTTTCTGTGATTTTTACTCTCTGCATTCTGTTCTCTGTGATTTTTACTCGCTGCACTCAGATCTCTGTGATTTTTACTCTCCGCACTCTGCTCTCTGTGATTTTTAATCTCTGCACTGTGCTCTCTGATATTTTTACTCTCTGCCCTGTGCTCTCTGATATTTTTACTCTCTGTACTCTGATCTCTGAGTCTTTTACTCTCTGCAGACAGATCTGTGTGATTTTTACTCTCCGCACTCTGCTCTCTCTGATTTTTAATCTCTGCACTCAGCTCTCTGTGATTTTTACTCTCTGCACTCTGCACTCTGTGATTTTTACTCTCTGTACTCTGCTTTCTGTGATTTTTACTCTCCTCACTCTGCTCTCTGTGATATTTACTTTCTGCACTCTGATCTCTGTAACTTTTACTCTCCGCACTCTGCTTTCTGTGATTTTTACTCTCTGCACTCTGCTCTCTGTGATTTTTACACTCCGCACTCTGCTCTCTGTGATTTTTACTCTCTGCACCCTGCTCTCTGTGACTTTTACTCTGCAAATTCTGCTCTCTGTGATTTTTACTCTCCGCATACTGTTCTCTGTGATGGTTACTCTCTGCACTCTGCTCTCTGTGATTTCTACTCTCTGCACTCTGTTCTCTGTGATTTTTATTCTCCGCACTCTGCTCTCTCTGATTTTTAATCTCTGCACTCAGCTCTCTGTGATTTTCACTCTCTGCACTCGGCACTCTGTGATTTTTACTCTCTGTACTCTGCTTTCTGTGATTCTTACTCTCCTCAATCTGCTCTCTGTGATATTTACTTTCTGCACTCTGATCTCTGCAACTTTTACTCTCCGCACTCTGCTCTCTGTGATTTTTAATCTCTGCAATGTGCTCTCTGATATTTTTACTCTCTGCACTCTGATCTCTGTGATTTTTACTCTCTGCACTCTGATCTCTGAGACTTTTACTCTCTGCACACAGATCTGTGTGATTTTTACTCTCCGCACTCTGGTGTCTGTGATTTTTACTCTCCGCAGTCTGGTGTCTGTGATTTTTACTCTCTGCACTCCGTTCTCTGTGATTTTTATTCTCCGCTCTCTGCTCTCTCTGATTTTTAATCTCCGCACTCTGCTCTCACTGATTTTTAATCTCCGCACTCTGCTTTCTGTGATCTTTACTCTGCAAATTCTGCTCTCTGTGATTTTTACTCTCCGCATACTGTTCTCTGTGATGGTTACTCTCTGCACTCTACTCTCTGTGATTTCTGTTCTCTGCACTCTGTTCTCTGTGATTTTTATTCTCCGCACTCTGCTCTCTCTGATTTTTAATCTCTGCGCTCAGCACTCTCTGATTTTTACCCTCTGCACTCGGCACTCTGTGATTTTTACTCTCTGTACTCTGCTTTCTGTGATTTTTACTCTCCTCACTCTGCTCTCTGTGATATTTATTTTCTGCACTCTGATCTCTGTAACTTTTACTCTCCGCAGTCTGCTTTCTGTGATTTTTACTCTCTGCACTCTGTTCTCTGTGATTTTTACTCGCTGCACTCAGATCTCTCGTGATTTTTATTCTCCGCACTCAGATCTCTGTGATTTTTACTCTCCACACTCTGCTCTCTGTGATTTTTACTCACCACACTCTGTTCTCTGTGATTTTTACCGTCTGCACTCTGTTCCCTGTTATTTTTACTCTCTGCACTCTGATCTCTGTGATTTTCACTCTCTTCACACTGCCCTCTGAGAGTTTTACTCTCTGCACTCTGCTCTCTGCGATTTCTACTCTCTGCACTCTGTTCTCTGTGATTTTTAATCTCCGAACTCTGCTCTCTCTGATTTTTAATCTCTGCACTCGGGACTCTGTGATTTTTACTCTCTGTACACTGCTGTCTGTGATCTTTACTCACCGCTCTCTGCTGTCTGTGATTTTTACTCTCCGCACTCTATTCTCTGAGATTTTTGCACACTGCAGTTTGTTCTCTGTCATTTTTACTGTCTGTACTCTGCGCTCTGTGATTTTTACTCTCTGCAGTCTAATTTCTGTGATTTTTACTCTCTGCACTCGGCACTCTGAGATTTTTACTCTCTGTACTCTGGTTTCTGTGATTTTTATTCTCCGCACTCTGCTCTCTCTGATTTTTAATCTGTGCACTCTTCTGTCTGTGATTTATACACTCTGCACTCAGCTGTCTGTGATTTTTGTTCTCAGTACTCCATTCATAGTGATTTTTATTCTCCGCACTCTGCTCTATGTGATAGTTACTTTCTGCACTCTGATCTCTGTAACTTTTACTCACGCACTCTGCTTTCTGTGATTTTTACTCTCTGCACTCTGATCTCTGTGATTTTTACTCTCTGCACTCTGATCTCTGAGACTTTTACTCTCTGCAGACAGATCTGTGTGATTTTTACTCTCCGCAGTCTGGTGTCTGTGATTTTTCCTCTCTGCACTCCGTTCTCTGTGATTTTTCTTCTCCGCTCTCTGCTCTCTCTGATTTTTAATCTCCGCACTCTGCTTTCTGTGATTTTTGCTCTCTGCACTCAGCTGTCTGTGACTTTTACTCTCTGCACTCTGTTCTCTGTGATTTTTACTCTCTGTACTCTGCTCTCTGTGATTTTTAGTCACCACACTCTGTTCTCTGTGATTTTTACCGTCTGCGCTCTGTTCTCTGTTATTTTTACTCTCTGCACTCTGATCTCTGTGATTTTCACTCTCTTCACACTGCCCTCTGAGAGTTTTACTCTCTGCACTCTGCTCTCTGCGATATCTACTCTCTGCACTCTGTTCTCTGTGATTTTTAATCTCCGAACTCTGCTCTCTCTGATTTTTACTCTCTGCACTCTGCTCTCTGTGATTTTTACTCTGCAAATTCTGCTCTCTGTGATTTTTACTCTCCGCATACTGTTCTCTGTGATGGTTACTCTATGCACTCTGCTCTCTGTGAGTTCTACTCTCTGCACTCTGTTCTCTGTGATTTTTATTCTCCGCACTCTGCTCTCTCTGATTTTTACTCTCTGCACTCTGATCTCTGTGATTTTCACTCTCTTCACACTGCCCTCTGAGAGTTTTACTCTCTGCACTCTGCTCTCTGCGATATCTACTCTCTGCACTCTGTTCTCTGTGATTTTTAATCTCCGAACTCTGCTCTCTCTGATTTTTACTCTCTGCACTCTGCTCTCTGTGATTTTTACTCTGCAAATTCTGCTCTCTGTGATTTTTACTCTCCGCATACTGTTCTCTGTGATGGTTACTCTATGCACTCTGCTCTCTGTGAGTTCTACTCTCTGCACTCTGTTCTCTGTGATTTTTACCGTCTGCACTCTGTTCCCTGTTATTTTTACTCTCTGCACTCTGATCTCTATGATTTTCACTCTCTTCACACTGCCCTCTGAGAGTTTTACTCTCTGCACTCTGCTCTCTGCGATTTCTACTCTCTGCACTCTGTTCTCTGTGATTTTTAATCTCCGAACTCTGCTCTCTCTGATTTTTAATCTCTGCACTCAGGACTCTGTGATTTTTACTCTCTGTACACTGCTGTCTGTGATCTTTACTCACCGCTCTCTGCTGTCTGTGATTTTAACTCTCCGCACTCTATTCTCTGAGATTTTTGCACACTGCAGTTTGTTTTCTGTCATTTTTACTTCTGTACTCTGCGCTCTGTGATTTTTACTCTCTGCAGTCTAATTTCTGTGACTTTTACTCTCTGCACTCGGCACTCTGTGATTTTTACTCTCTGTACTCTGGTTTCTGTGATTTTTATTCTCCGCACTCTGCTCTCTCTGATTTTTAATCTGTGCACTCTGCTGTCTGTGATTTATACACTCTGCACTCAGCTGTCTGTGATTTTTGTTCTCAGTACTCCATTCATAGTGATTTTTATTCTCCGCAATCTGCTCTATGTGATAGTTACTTTCTGCACTCTGATCTCTGTAACTTTTACTCACGCACTCTGCTTTCTGTGATTTTTACTCTCTGCACTCTGTTCTCTGTGATTTTTACTCGCTGCACTCAGATCTCTGTGATTTTTACTCTCCGCACTCTGCTCTCTGTGATTTTTAATCTCTGCACTGTGCTCTCTGATATTTTTACTCTCTGCACTCTGATCTCTGTGATTTTTACTCTCTGCACTCTGATCTCTGAGACTTTTACTCTCTGCAGACAGATCTGTGTGATTTTTACTCTCCGCACTCTGCTCTCTCGGATTTTTAATCTCTGCACTCAGCTCTCTGTGATTTTTACTCTCTGCACTCTGCACTCTGTGATTTTTACTCTCTGTACTCTGCTTTCTGTGATTTTTACTCTCCTCACTCTGCTCTCTGTGATATTTACTTTCTGCACTCTGATCTCTGTAACTTTTACTCTCCGCACTCTGCTTTCTGTGATTTTTACTCTCTGCACTCTGTTATCTGTGATTTTTACTCTCCGCACTCTGCTCTCTGTGATTTTTAATCTTTGCACTGTGCTCTCTGATATTTTTACTCTCTGCACCCTGCTCTCTGTGACTTTTACTCTGCAAATTCTGCTCTCTGTGATTTTTACTCTCCGCATACTGTTCTCTGTGATGGTTACTCTCTGCACTCTGCTCTCTGTGATTTCTACTCTCTGCACTCTGTTCTCTGTGATTTTTATTCTCCGCACTCTGCTCTCTCTGATTTTTATTCTCTGCACTCAGCTCTCTGTGATTTTTACTCTCTGCACTCAGCACTCTGTGATTTTTACTCTCTGTACTCTGCTTTCTGTGATTTTTACTCTCCTCACTCTGCTCTCTGTGATATTTACTTTCTGCACTCTGATCTCTGCAACTTTTACTCTCCGCACTCTGCTTTCTGTGATTTTTACTCTCTGTACTCTGTTCTCTGTGATTTTCACTAGCTGCACTCAGATCTCTGTGATTTTTACTCTCCGCAATCTGCTCTCTGTGATTTTTAATCTCTGCAATGTGCTCTCTGATATTTTCACTCTCTGCACTCTGATCTCTGTGATTTTTACTCTCTGCACTCTGATCTGTGAGACGTTTACTCTCTGCACACAGATCTGTGTGATTTTTACTCTCCGCACTCTGTTCTCTGTGATTTTTACCGTCTGCACTCTGTTCTCTGTTATTTTTACTCTCTGCACTCTGATCTCTATGATTTTCACTCTTTTCACACTGTCCTCTGAGAGTTTTACTCTCTGCACTCTGCTCTCTGCGATATCTACTCTCTGCACTCTGTCCTCTGTGATTTATATTCTCTGCACTCTGCTCTCTCTGATTTCAAATCTCCGTACTCTGCTGTCTGTGATTTTTACACTCTGCACTCAGCTGTCTGTGAATTTTACTCTCTACACTCGGGACTCTGTGATTTTTACTCTCTGTCCTCTGCTCTCTGTGATCTTTACTCACCGCTCTCTGCTGTCTGTGATTTTTACTCTCCGCACTCTATTCTCTGAGATTTTTACACACTGCAGTGTGTTTTCTGTCATTTTTACTGTCTGTACTCTGCGCTCTGTGATTTTTACTCTCTGCAGTCTAATTTCTGTTATTTTTACTCTCTGCACTCGGCACTCTGTGATTTTTACTCTCTGTACTCTGGTTTCTGTGATTTTTACTCTCCTCACTCTGCTCTCTGTGATATTTACTTTCTGCACTCTGATCTCTGTAACTTTTACTCTCCGCACTCTGATCTCTGTGATGTTTAATCTCTGCACTGTGCTCTCTGATATTTTAACTCTCTGCACTCTGCACTCTGTGATTTCTACTGTCCGCACTCTGTTCTCTGTGATTTTTATTCTCCGCACTCTGCTCTCTCTGATTTTTAATCTCCGCACTCTGCTGTCTGTGATTTTTACACTCTGCACTCAGCTGTCTGTGATTTTTGTTCTCAGTACTCCATTCATAGTGATTTTTATTCTCCGCACTCTGCTCTATGTGATAGTTACTTTCTGCACTCTGATCTCTGTAACTTTTACTCACGCACTCTGCTTTCTGTGATGTTTACTCTCTGCACTCTGTTCTCTGTGATTTTTACTCGCTGCACTCAGATCTCTGTGATTTTTACTGTCCGCACTCTTCTCTCTGTGATTTTTAATCTCTGCACTGTGCTCTCTGATATTTTTACTCTCTGCACTCTGCTCTCTGTGATTTTTACTCTGCAAATTCTGCTCTCTGTGATTTTTACTCTCCGCATACTGTTCTCTGTGATGGTTACTCTCTGCACTCTACTCTCTGTGATTTCTACTCTCTGCACTCTGTTCTCTGTGATTTTTATTCTCCGCACTCTGCTCTCTCTGATTTTTAATCTCTGCACTCAGCTCTCTCTGATTTTTACCCTCTGCACTCGGCACTCTGTGATTTTTACTCTCTGTACTCTGCTTTCTGTGATTTTTGCTCTCCTCACTCTGCTCTCTGTGATATTTATTTTCTGCACTCTGATCTCTGTAACTTTTACTCTCCGCAGTCTGCTTTCTGTGATTTTTACTCTCTGCATTCTGTTCTCTGTGATTTTTACTCGCTGCACTCAGATCTCTGTGATTTTTACTCTCCGCACTCTGCTCTCTGTGATTTTTAATCTCTGCACTGTGCTCTCTGATATTTTTACTCTCTGCCCTGTGCTCTCTGATATTTTTACTCTCTGTACTCTGATCTCTGAGTATTTTACTCTCTGCAGACAGATCTGTGTGATTTTTACTCTCCGCACTCTGCTCTCTCTGATTTTTAATCTCTGCACTCAGCTCTCTGTGATTTTTACTCTCTGCACTCTGCACTCTGTGATTTTTACTCTCTGTACTCTGCTTTCTGTGATTTTTACTCTCCTCACTCTGCTCTCTGTGATATTTACTTTCTGCACTCTGATCTCTGTAACTTTTACTCTCCGCACTCTGCTTTCTGTGATTTTTACTCTCTGCACTCTGCTCTCTGTGATTTTTACACTCCGCACTCTGCTCTCTGTGATTTTTACTCTCTGCACCCTGCTCTCTGTGACTTTTACTCTGCAAATTCTGCTCTCTGTGATTTTTACTCTCCGCATACTGTTCTCTGTGATGGTTACTCTCTGCACTCTGCTCTCTGTGATTTCTACTCTCTGCACTCTGTTCTCTGTGATTTTTATTCTCCGCACTCTGCTCTCTCTGATTTTTAATCTCTGCACTCAGCTCTCTGTGATTTTCACTCTCTGCACTCGGCACTCTGTGATTTTTACTCTCTGTACTCTGCTTTCTGTGATTTTTACTCTCCTCAATCTGCTCTCTGTGATATTTACTTTCTGCACTCTGATCTCTGCAACTTTTACTCTCCGCACTCTGCTCTCTGTGATTTTTAATCTCTGCAATGTGCTCTCTGATATTTTTACTCTCTGCACTCTGATCTCTGTGATTTTTACTCTCTGCACTCTGATCTCTGAGACTTTTACTCTCTGCACACAGATCTGTGTGATTTTTACTCTCCGCACTCTGGTGTCTGTGATTTTTACTCTCCGCAGTCTGGTGTCTGTGATTTTTACTCTCTGCACTCCGTCCTCTGTGATTTTTATTCTCCGCTCTCTGCTCTCTCTGATTTTTAATCTCCGCACTCTGCTCTCACTGATTTTTAATCTCCGCACTCTGCTTTCTGTGATCTTTACTCTGCAAATTCTGCTCTCTGTGATTTTTACTCTCCGCATACTGTTCTCTGTGATGGTTACTCTCTGCACTCTACTCTCTGTGATTTCTGTTCTCTGCACTCTGTTCTCTGTGATTTTTATTCTCCGCACTCTGCTCTCTCTGATTTTTAATCTCTGCACTCAGCACTCTCTGATTTTTACCCTCTGCACTCGGCACTCTGTGATTTTTACTCTCTGTACTCTGCTTTCTGTGATTTTTACTCTCCTCACTCTGCTCTCTGTGATATTTATTTTCTGCACTCTGATCTCTGTAACTTTTACTCTCCGCAGTCTGCTTTCTGTGATTTTTACTCTCTGCACTCTGTTCTCTGTGATTTTTACTCGCTGCACTCAGATCTCTGTGATTTTTATTCTCCGCACTCAGATCTCTGTGATTTTTACTCTCCACACTCTGCTCTCTGTGATTTTTACTCACCACACTCTGTTCTCTGTGATTTTTACCGTCTGCACTCTGTTCCCTGTTATTTTTACTCTCTGCACTCTGATCTCTGTGATTTTCACTCTCTTCACACTGCCCTCTGAGAGTTTTACTCTCTGCACTCTGCTCTCTGCGATTTCTACTCTCTGCACTCTGTTCTCTGTGATTTTTAATCTCCGAACTCTGCTCTCTCTGATTTTTAATCTCTGCACTCGGGACTCTGTGATTTTTACTCTCTGTACACTGCTGTCTGTGATCTTTACTCACCGCTCTCTGCTGTCTGTGATTTTTACTCTCCGCACTCTATTCTCTGAGATTTTTGCACACTGCAGTTTGTTCTCTGTCATTTTTACTGTCTGTACTCTGCGCTCTGTGATTTTTACTCTCTGCAGTCTAATTTCTGTGATTTTTACTCTCTGCACTCGGCACCCTGAGATTTTTACTCTCTGTACTCTGGTTTCTGTGATTTTTATTCTCCGCACTCTGCTCTCTCTGATTTTTAATCTGTGCACTCTTCTGTCTGTGATTTATACACTCTGCACTCAGCTGTCTGTGATTTTTGTTCTCAGTACTCCATTCATAGTGATTTTTATTCTCCGCACTCTGCTCTATGTGATAGTTACTTTCTGCACTCTGATCTCTGTAACTTTTACTCACGCACTCTGCTTTCTGTGATTTTTACTCTCTGCACTCTGATCTCTGTGATTTTTACTCTCTGCACTCTGATCTCTGAGACTTTTACTCTCTGCAGACAGATCTGTGTGATTTTTACTCTCCGCAGTCTGGTGTCTGTGATTTTTCCTCTCTGCACTCCGTTCTCTGTGATTTTTCTTCTCCGCTCTCTGCTCTCTCTGATTTTTAATCTCCGCACTCTGCTCTCACTGATTTTTAATCTCCGCACTCTGCTTTCTGTGATTTTTGCTCTCTGCACTCAGCTGTCTGTGACTTTTACTCTCTGCACTCTGTTCTCTGTGATTTTTACTCTCTGTACTCTGCTCTCTGTGATTTTTAGTCACCACACTCTGTTCTCTGTGATTTTTACCGTCTGCACTCTGTTCTCTGTTATTTTTACTCTCTGCACTCTGATCTCTGTGATTTTCACTCTCTTCACACTGCCCTCTGAGAGTTTTACTCTCTGCACTCTGCTCTCTGCGATATCTACTCTCTGCACTCTGTTCTCTGTGATTTTTAATCTCCGAACTCTGCTCTCTCTGATTTTTACTCTCTGCACTCTGCTCTCTGTGATTTTTACTCTGCAAATTCTGCTCTCTGTGATTTTTACTCTCCGCATACTGTTCTCTGTGATGGTTACTCTATGCACTCTGCTCTCTGTGAGTTCTACTCTCTGCACTCTGTTCTCTGTGATTTTTATTCTCCGCACTCTGCTCTCTCTGATTTTTACTCTCTGCACTCTGATCTCTGTGATTTTCACTCTCTTCACACTGCCCTCTGAGAGTTTTACTCTCTGCACTCTGCTCTCTGCGATATCTACTCTCTGCACTCTGTTCTCTGTGATTTTTAATCTCCGAACTCTGCTCTCTCTGATTTTTACTCTCTGCACTCTGCTCTCTGTGATTTTTACTCTGCAAATTCTGCTCTCTGTGATTTTTACTCTCCGCATACTGTTCTCTGTGATGGTTACTCTATGCACTCTGCTCTCTGTGAGTTCTACTCTCTGCACTCTGTTCTCTGTGATTTTTACCGTCTGCACTCTGTTCCCTGTTATTTTTACTCTCTGCACTCTGATCTCTATGATTTTCACTCTCTTCACACTGCCCTCTGAGAGTTTTACTCTCTGCACTCTGCTCTCTGCGATTTCTACTCTCTGCACTCTGTTCTCTGTGATTTTTAATCTCCGAACTCTGCTCTCTCTGATTTTTAATCTCTGCACTCAGGACTCTGTGATTTTTACTCTCTGTACACTGCTGTCTGTGATCTTTACTCACCGCTCTCTGCTGTCTGTGATTTTAACTCTCCGCACTCTATTCTCTGAGATTTTTGCACACTGCAGTTTGTTTTCTGTCATTTTTACTTCTGTACTCTGCGCTCTGTGATTTTTACTCTCTGCAGTCTAATTTCTGTGACTTTTACTCTCTGCACTCGGCACTCTGTGATTTTTACTCTCTGTACTCTGGTTTCTGTGATTTTTATTCTCCGCACTCTGCTCTCTCTGATTTTTAATCTGTGCACTCTGCTGTCTGTGATTTATACACTCTGCACTCAGCTGTCTGTGATTTTTGTTCTCAGTACTCCATTCATAGTGATTTTTATTCTCCGCAATCTGCTCTATGTGATAGTTACTTTCTGCACTCTGATCTCTGTAACTTTTACTCACGCACTCTGCTTTCTGTGATTTTTACTCTCTGCACTCTGTTCTCTGTGATTTTTACTCGCTGCACTCAGATCTCTGTGATTTTTACTCTCCGCACTCTGCTCTCTGTGATTTTTAATCTCTGCACTGTGCTCTCTGATATTTTTACTCTCTGCACTCTGATCTCTGTGATTTTTACTCTCTGCACTCTGATCTCTGAGACTTTTACTCTCTGCACTCTGCTGTCTGTGATTTTTAATCTCTGCACTGTGCTCTCTGATATTTTTACTCTCTGCACTCTGATCTCTGTGATTTTTACTCTCTGCACTCTGTTCTCTGTGATTTTTACTCTCTGCACTCTGCTGTCTGTGATTTTTAATCTCTGCACTGTGCTCTCTGACATTTTTACTCTCTGCACCCTGCTCTCTGTGACTTTTACTCTGCAAATTCTGCTCTCTGTGATTTTTACTCTCCGCATACTGTTCTCTGTGATGGTTACTCTCTGCACTCTGCTCTCTGTGATTTCTACTCTCTGCACTCTGTTCTCTGTGATTTTTATTCTCCGCACTCTGCTCTCTCTGATTTTTAATCTCTGCACTCAGCTCTCTGTGATTTTTACTGTCTGCACTCCGCAATCTGTGATTTTTACTCTCTGTACTCTGCTTTCTGTGATTTTTACTCTCCTCACTCTGCTCTCTGTGATATTTACTTTCTGCACTCTGATCTCTGCAACTTTTACTCTCCGCACTCTGCATTCTGTGATTTTTACTCTCTGTACTCTGTTCTCTGTGATTTTCACTAGCTGCACTCAGATCTCTGTGATCTTTACTCTCCGCAATCTGCTCTCTGTGATTTTTAATCTCTACAATGTGCTCTCTGATATTTTTACTCTCTGCACTCTGATCTCTGTGTTTTTACTCTCTGCACTCTGATCCCTGAGACTTTTATTCTCTGCACACAGATCTGTGTGATTTTTACTCTCCGCACTCTGTTCTCTGTGATTTTTACCGTCTGCACTCTGTTCTCTGTTATTTTTACTCTCTGCACTCTGATCTCTATGATTTTCACTCTTTTCACACTGTCCTCTGAGAGTTTTACTCTCTGCACTCTGCTCTCTCTGATTTTTACTCTCTGCACTCTGCTCTCTGTGATTTTTACTCTGCAATTTCTGCTCTCTGTGATTTTTACTCTCTGCACTCTGATCTCTGTGATTTTTACTCTCTGCACTCTGATCTCTGAGACTTTTATTCTCTGCACACAGATCTGTGTGATTTTTACTCTCCGCACTCTGTTCTCTGTGATTTTTACCGTCTGCACTCTGTTCTCTGTTATTTTTACTCTCTGCACTCTGATCTCTATGATTTTCACTCTTTTCACACTGTCCTCTGAGAGTTTTACTCTCTGCACTCTGCTCTCTCTGATTTTTACTCTCTGCACTCTGCTCTCTGTGATTTTTACTCTGCAATTTCTGCTCTCTGTGATTTTTACTCTCTGCACTCTGATCTCTGTGATTTTTACTCTCTGCACTCTGATCTCTGAGACTTTTACTCTCTGCACAGAGATCTGTGTGATTTTTACTCTCCGCACTCTGGTGTCTGTGATTTTTACTCTCCGCAGTCTGGTGTCTGTGATTTTTCCTCTCTGCACTCCGTTCTCTGTGATTTTTCTTCTCCGCTCTCTGCTCTCTCTGATTTTTAATCTCCGCACTCTGCTTTCTGTGATTTTTGCTCTCTGCACTCAGCTGTCTGTGACTTTTACTCTCTGCACTCTGTTCTCTGTGATTTTTACTCTCTGTACTCTGCTCTCTGTGATTTTTAGTCACCACACTCTGTTCTCTGTGATTTTTACCGTCTGCACTCTGTTCTCTGTTATTTTTACTCTCTGCACTCTGATCTCTGTGATTTTCACTCTCTTCACACTGATCTGTGAGACGTTTACTCTCTGCACACAGATCTGTGTGATTTTTACTCTCCGCACTCTGTTCTCTGTGATTTTTACCGTCTGCACTCTGTTCTCTGTTATTTTTACTCTCTGCATTCTGATCTCTATGATTTTCACTCTTTTCACACTGTCCTCTGAGAGTTTTACTCTCTGCACTCTGCTCTCTGCGATATCTACTCTCTGCACTCTGTCCTCTGTGATTTATATTCTCTGCACTCTGCTCTCTCTGATTTCAAATCTCCGTACTCTGCTGTCTGTGATTTTTACACTCTGCACTCAGCTGTCTGTGAATTTTACTCTCTACACTCGGGACTCTGTGATTTTTACTCTCTGTCCTCTGCTCTCTGTGATCTTTACTCACCGCTCTCTGCTGTCTGTGATTTTTACTCTCCGCACTCTATTCTCTGAGATTTTTACACACTGCAGTGTGTTTTCTGTCATTTTTACTGTCTGTACTCTGCGCTCTGTGATTTTTACTCTCTGCAGTCTAATTTCTGTTATTTTTACTCTCTGCACTCGGCACTCTGTGATTTTTACTCTCTGTACTCTGGTTTCTGTGATTTTTACTCTCCTCACTCTGCTCTCTGTGATATTTACTTTCTGCACTCTGATCTCTGTAACTTTTACTCTCCGCACTCTGATCTCTGTGATGTTTAATCTCTGCACTGTGCTCTCTGATATTTTAACTCTCTGCACTCTGCACTCTGTGATTTCTACTGTCCGCACTCTGTTCTCTGTGATTTTTATTCTCCGCACTCTGCTCTCTCTGATTTTTAATCTCCGCACTCTGCTGTCTGTGATTTTTACACTCTGCACTCAGCTGTCTGTGATTTTTGTTCTCAGTACTCCATTCATAGTGATTTTTATTCTCCGCACTCTGCTCTATGTGATAGTTACTTTCTGCACTCTGATCTCTGTAACTTTTACTCACGCACTCTGCTTTCTGTGATGTTTACTCTCTGCACTCTGTTCTCTGTGATTTTTACTCGCTGCACTCAGATCTCTGTGATTTTTACTGTCCGCACTCTTCTCTCTGTGATTTTTAATCTCTGCACTGTGCTCTCTGATATTTTTACTCTCTGCACTCTGCTCTCTGTGATTTTTACTCTGCAAATTCTGCTCTCTGTGATTTTTACTCTCCGCATACTGTTCTCTGTGATGGTTACTCTCTGCACTCTACTCTCTGTGATTTCTACTCTCTGCACTCTGTTCTCTGTGATTTTTATTCTCCGCA
Source organism: Mobula birostris (assembly GCF_030028105.1). Classification (NCBI taxonomy): domain Eukaryota; kingdom Metazoa; phylum Chordata; class Chondrichthyes; order Myliobatiformes; family Myliobatidae; genus Mobula; species Mobula birostris. Next base: position 22,877 of record NW_027278538.1, on the reverse strand, counting down.
CTCTGCTCTCTCTGATTTTTAATCTCTGCACTCAGCTCTCTCTGATTTTTACCCTCTGCACTCGGCACTCTGTGATTTTTACTCTCTGTACTCTGCTTTCTGTGATTTTTGCTCTCCTCACTCTGCTCTCTGTGATATTTATTTTCTGCACTCTGATCTCTGTAACTTTTACTCTCCGCAGTCTGCTTTCTGTGATTTTTACTCTCTGCATTCTGTTCTCTGTGATTTTTACTCGCTGCACTCAGATCTCTGTGATTTTTACTCTCCGCACTCTGCTCTCTGTGATTTTTAATCTCTGCACTGTGCTCTCTGATATTTTTACTCTCTGCCCTGTGCTCTCTGATATTTTTACTCTCTGTACTCTGATCTCTGAGTCTTTTACTCTCTGCAGACAGATCTGTGTGATTTTTACTCTCCGCACTCTGCTCTCTCTGATTTTTAATCTCTGCACTCAGCTCTCTGTGATTTTTACTCTCTGCACTCTGCACTCTGTGATTTTTACTCTCTGTACTCTGCTTTCTGTGATTTTTACTCTCCTCACTCTGCTCTCTGTGATATTTACTTTCTGCACTCTGATCTCTGTAACTTTTACTCTCCGCACTCTGCTTTCTGTGATTTTTACTCTCTGCACTCTGCTCTCTGTGATTTTTACACTCCGCACTCTGCTCTCTGTGATTTTTACTCTCTGCACCCTGCTCTCTGTGACTTTTACTCTGCAAATTCTGCTCTCTGTGATTTTTACTCTCCGCATACTGTTCTCTGTGATGGTTACTCTCTGCACTCTGCTCTCTGTGATTTCTACTCTCTGCACTCTGTTCTCTGTGATTTTTATTCTCCGCACTCTGCTCTCTCTGATTTTTAATCTCTGCACTCAGCTCTCTGTGATTTTCACTCTCTGCACTCGGCACTCTGTGATTTTTACTCTCTGTACTCTGCTTTCTGTGATTTTTACTCTCCTCAATCTGCTCTCTGTGATATTTACTTTCTGCACTCTGATCTCTGCAACTTTTACTCTCCGCACTCTGCTCTCTGTGATTTTTAATCTCTGCAATGTGCTCTCTGATATTTTTACTCTCTGCACTCTGATCTCTGTGATTTTTACTCTCTGCACTCTGATCTCTGAGACTTTTACTCTCTGCACACAGATCTGTGTGATTTTTACTCTCCGCACTCTGGTGTCTGTGATTTTTACTCTCCGCAGTCTGGTGTCTGTGATTTTTACTCTCTGCACTCCGTCCCCTGTGATTTTTATTCTCCGCTCTCTGCTCTCTCTGATTTTTAATCTCCGCACTCTGCTCTCACTGATTTTTAATCTCCGCACTCTGCTTTCTGTGATCTTTACTCTGCAAATTCTGCTCTCTGTGATTTTTACTCTCCGCATACTGTTCTCTGTGATGGTTACTCTCTGCACTCTACTCTCTGTGATTTCTGTTCTCTGCACTCTGTTCTCTGTGATTTTTATTCTCCGCACTCTGCTCTCTCTGATTTTTAATCTCTGCACTCAGCACTCTCTGATTTTTACCCTCTGCACTCGGCACTCTGTGATTTTTACTCTCTGTACTCTGCTTTCTGTGATTTTTACTCTCCTCACTCTGCTCTCTGTGATATTTATTTTCTGCACTCTGATCTCTGTAACTTTTACTCTCCGCAGTCTGCTTTCTGTGATTTTTACTCTCTGCACTCTGTTCTCTGTGATTTTTACTCGCTGCACTCAGATCTCTGTGATTTTTATTCTCCGCACTCAGATCTCTGTGATTTTTACTCTCCACACTCTGCTCTCTGTGATTTTTACTCACCACACTCTGTTCTCTGTGATTTTTACCGTCTGCACTCTGTTCCCTGTTATTTTTACTCTCTGCACTCTGATCTCTGTGATTTTCACTCTCTTCACACTGCCCTCTGAGAGTTTTACTCTCTGCACTCTGCTCTCTGCGATTTCTACTCTCTGCACTCTGTTCTCTGTGATTTTTAATCTCCGAACTCTGCTCTCTCTGATTTTTAATCTCTGCACTCGGGACTCTGTGATTTTTACTCTCTGTACACTGCTGTCTGTGATCTTTACTCACCGCTCTCTGCTGTCTGTGATTTTTACTCTCCGCACTCTATTCTCTGAGATTTTTGCACACTGCAGTTTGTTCTCTGTCATTTTTACTGTCTGTACTCTGCGCTCTGTGATTTTTACTCTCTGCAGTCTAATTTCTGTGATTTTTACTCTCTGCACTCGGCACCCTGAGATTTTTACTCTCTGTACTCTGGTTTCTGTGATTTTTATTCTCCGCACTCTGCTCTCTCTGATTTTTAATCTGTGCACTCTTCTGTCTGTGATTTATACACTCTGCACTCAGCTGTCTGTGATTTTTGTTCTCAGTACTCCATTCATAGTGATTTTTATTCTCCGCACTCTGCTCTATGTGATAGTTACTTTCTGCACTCTGATCTCTGTAACTTTTACTCACGCACTCTGCTTTCTGTGATTTTTACTCTCTGCACTCTGATCTCTGTGATTTTTACTCTCTGCACTCTGATCTCTGAGACTTTTACTCTCTGCAGACAGATCTGTGTGATTTTTACTCTCCGCAGTCTGGTGTCTGTGATTTTTCCTCTCTGCACTCCGTTCTCTGTGATTTTTCTTCTCCGCTCTCTGCTCTCTCTGATTTTTAATCTCCGCACTCTGCTCTCACTGATTTTTAATCTCCGCACTCTGCTTTCTGTGATTTTTGCTCTCTGCACTCAGCTGTCTGTGACTTTTACTCTCTGCACTCTGTTCTCTGTGATTTTTACTCTCTGTACTCTGCTCTCTGTGATTTTTAGTCACCACACTCTGTTCTCTGTGATTTTTACCGTCTGCACTCTGTTCTCTGTTATTTTTACTCTCTGCACTCTGATCTCTGTGATTTTCACTCTCTTCACACTGCCCTCTGAGAGTTTTACTCTCTGCACTCTGCTCTCTGCGATATCTACTCTCTGCACTCTGTTCTCTGTGATTTTTAATCTCCGAACTCTGCTCTCTCTGATTTTTACTCTCTGCACTCTGCTCTCTGTGATTTTTACTCTGCAAATTCTGCTCTCTGTGATTTTTACTCTCCGCATACTGTTCTCTGTGATGGTTACTCTATGCACTCTGCTCTCTGTGAGTTCTACTCTCTGCACTCTGTTCTCTGTGATTTTTATTCTCCGCACTCTGCTCTCTCTGATTTTTACTCTCTGCACTCTGATCTCTGTGATTTTCACTCTCTTCACACTGCCCTCTGAGAGTTTTACTCTCTGCACTCTGCTCTCTGCGATATCTACTCTCTGCACTCTGTTCTCTGTGATTTTTAATCTCCGAACTCTGCTCTCTCTGATTTTTACTCTCTGCACTCTGCTCTCTGTGATTTTTACTCTGCAAATTCTGCTCTCTGTGATTTTTACTCTCCGCATACTGTTCTCTGTGATGGTTACTCTATGCACTCTGCTCTCTGTGAGTTCTACTCTCTGCACTCTGTTCTCTGTGATTTTTACCGTCTGCACTCTGTTCCCTGTTATTTTTACTCTCTGCACTCTGATCTCTATGATTTTCACTCTCTTCACACTGCCCTCTGAGAGTTTTACTCTCTGCACTCTGCTCTCTGCGATTTCTACTCTCTGCACTCTGTTCTCTGTGATTTTTAATCTCCGAACTCTGCTCTCTCTGATTTTTAATCTCTGCACTCAGGACTCTGTGATTTTTACTCTCTGTACACTGCTGTCTGTGATCTTTACTCACCGCTCTCTGCTGTCTGTGATTTTAACTCTCCGCACTCTATTCTCTGAGATTTTTGCACACTGCAGTTTGTTTTCTGTCATTTTTACTTCTGTACTCTGCGCTCTGTGATTTTTACTCTCTGCAGTCTAATTTCTGTGACTTTTACTCTCTGCACTCGGCACTCTGTGATTTTTACTCTCTGTACTCTGGTTTCTGTGATTTTTATTCTCCGCACTCTGCTCTCTCTGATTTTTAATCTGTGCACTCTGCTGTCTGTGATTTATACACTCTGCACCTCAGCTGTCTGTGATTTTTGTTCTCAGTACTCCATTCATAGTGATTTTTATCTCCGCAATCTGCTCTATGTGATAGTTACTTTCTGCACTCTGATCTCTGTAACTTTTACTCACGCACTCTGCTTCTGTGATTTTTACTCTCTGCACTCTGTTCTCTGTGATTTTTACTCGCTGCACTCAGATCTCTGTGATTTTTACTCTCCGCACTCTGCTCTCTGTGATTTTTACTCTCTGCATTCTGTTCTCTGTGATTTTTACTCGCTGCACTCAGATCTCTGTGATTTTTACTCTCCGCACTCTGCTCTCTGTGATTTTTTAATCTCTGCACTGTGCTCTCTGATATTTTTACTCTCTGCCCTGTGCTCTCTGATATTTTTACTCTCTGTACTCTGATCTCTGAGTATTTTACTCTCTGCAGACAGATCTGTGTGATTTTTACTCTCCGCACTCTGCTCTCTCTGATTTTTAATCTCTGCACTCAGCTCTCTGTGATTTTTACTCTCTGCACTCTGCACTCTGTGATTTTTACTCTCTGTACTCTGCTTTCTGTGATTTTTACTCTCCTCACTCTGCTCTCTGTGATATTTACTTTCTGCACTCTGATCTCTGTAACTTTTACTCTCCGCACTCTGCTTTCTGTGATTTTTACTCTCTGCACTCTGCTCTCTGTGATTTTTACACTCCGCACTCTGCTCTCTGTGATTTTTACTCTCTGCACCCTGCTCTCTGTGACTTTTACTCTGCAAATTCTGCTCTCTGTGATTTTTACTCTCCGCATACTGTTCTCTGTGATGGTTACTCTCTGCACTCTGCTCTCTGTGATTTCTACTCTCTGCACTCTGTTCTCTGTGATTTTTATTCTCCGCACTCTGCTCTCTCTGATTTTTAATCTCTGCACTCAGCTCTCTGTGATTTTCACTCTCTGCACTCGGCACTCTGTGATTTTTACTCTCTGTACTCTGCTTTCTGTGATTTTTACTCTCCTCAATCTGCTCTCTGTGATATTTACTTTCTGCACTCTGATCTCTGCAACTTTTACTCTCCGCACTCTGCTCTCTGTGATTTTTAATCTCTGCAATGTGCTCTCTGATATTTTTACTCTCTGCACTCTGATCTCTGTGATTTTTACTCTCTGCACTCTGATCTCTGAGACTTTTACTCTCTGCACACAGATCTGTGTGATTTTTACTCTCCGCACTCTGGTGTCTGTGATTTTTACTCTCCGCAGTCTGGTGTCTGTGATTTTTACTCTCTGCACTCCGTCCTCTGTGATTTTTATTCTCCGCTCTCTGCTCTCTCTGATTTTTAATCTCCGCACTCTGCTCTCACTGATTTTTAATCTCCGCACTCTGCTTTCTGTGATCTTTACTCTGCAAATTCTGCTCTCTGTGATTTTTACTCTCCGCATACTGTTCTCTGTGATGGTTACTCTCTGCACTCTACTCTCTGTGATTTCTGTTCTCTGCACTCTGTTCTCTGTGATTTTTATTCTCCGCACTCTGCTCTCTCTGATTTTTAATCTCTGCACTCAGCACTCTCTGATTTTTACCCTCTGCACTCGGCACTCTGTGATTTTTACTCTCTGTACTCTGCTTTCTGTGATTTTTACTCTCCTCACTCTGCTCTCTGTGATATTTATTTTCTGCACTCTGATCTCTGTAACTTTTACTCTCCGCAGTCTGCTTTCTGTGATTTTTACTCTCTGCACTCTGTTCTCTGTGATTTTTACTCGCTGCACTCAGATCTCTGTGATTTTTATTCTCCGCACTCAGATCTCTGTGATTTTTACTCTCCACACTCTGCTCTCTGTGATTTTTACTCACCACACTCTGTTCTCTGTGATTTTTACCGTCTGCACTCTGTTCCCTGTTATTTTTACTCTCTGCACTCTGATCTCTGTGATTTTCACTCTCTTCACACTGCCCTCTGAGAGTTTTACTCTCTGCACTCTGCTCTCTGCGATTTCTACTCTCTGCACTCTGTTCTCTGTGATTTTTAATCTCCGAACTCTGCTCTCTCTGATTTTTAATCTCTGCACTCGGGACTCTGTGATTTTTACTCTCTGTACACTGCTGTCTGTGATCTTTACTCACCGCTCTCTGCTGTCTGTGATTTTTACTCTCCGCACTCTATTCTCTGAGATTTTTGCACACTGCAGTTTGTTCTCTGTCATTTTTACTGTCTGTACTCTGCGCTCTGTGATTTTTACTCTCTGCAGTCTAATTTCTGTGATTTTTACTCTCTGCACTCGGCACCCTGAGATTTTTACTCTCTGTACTCTGGTTTCTGTGATTTTTATTCTCCGCACTCTGCTCTCTCTGATTTTTAATCTGTGCACTCTTCTGTCTGTGATTTATACACTCTGCACTCAGCTGTCTGTGATTTTTGTTCTCAGTACTCCATTCATAGTGATTTTTATTCTCCGCACTCTGCTCTATGTGATAGTTACTTTCTGCACTCTGATCTCTGTAACTTTTACTCACGCACTCTGCTTTCTGTGATTTTTACTCTCTGCACTCTGATCTCTGTGATTTTTACTCTCTGCACTCTGATCTCTGAGACTTTTACTCTCTGCAGACAGATCTGTGTGATTTTTACTCTCCGCAGTCTGGTGTCTGTGATTTTTCCTCTCTGCACTCCGTTCTCTGTGATTTTTCTTCTCCGCTCTCTGCTCTCTCTGATTTTTAATCTCCGCACTCTGCTCTCACTGATTTTTAATCTCCGCACTCTGCTTTCTGTGATTTTTGCTCTCTGCACTCAGCTGTCTGTGACTTTTACTCTCTGCACTCTGTTCTCTGTGATTTTTACTCTCTGTACTCTGCTCTCTGTGATTTTTAGTCACCACACTCTGTTCTCTGTGATTTTTACCGTCTGCACTCTGTTCTCTGTTATTTTTACTCTCTGCACTCTGATCTCTGTGATTTTCACTCTCTTCACACTGCCCTCTGAGAGTTTTACTCTCTGCACTCTGCTCTCTGCGATATCTACTCTCTGCACTCTGTTCTCTGTGATTTTTAATCTCCGAACTCTGCTCTCTCTGATTTTTACTCTCTGCACTCTGCTCTCTGTGATTTTTACTCTGCAAATTCTGCTCTCTGTGATTTTTACTCTCCGCATACTGTTCTCTGTGATGGTTACTCTATGCACTCTGCTCTCTGTGAGTTCTACTCTCTGCACTCTGTTCTCTGTGATTTTTATTCTCCGCACTCTGCTCTCTCTGATTTTTACTCTCTGCACTCTGATCTCTGTGATTTTCACTCTCTTCACACTGCCCTCTGAGAGTTTTACTCTCTGCACTCTGCTCTCTGCGATATCTACTCTCTGCACTCTGTTCTCTGTGATTTTTAATCTCCGAACTCTGCTCTCTCTGATTTTTACTCTCTGCACTCTGCTCTCTGTGATTTTTACTCTGCAAATTCTGCTCTCTGTGATTTTTACTCTCCGCATACTGTTCTCTGTGATGGTTACTCTATGCACTCTGCTCTCTGTGAGTTCTACTCTCTGCACTCTGTTCTCTGTGATTTTTACCGTCTGCACTCTGTTCCCTGTTATTTTTACTCTCTGCACTCTGATCTCTATGATTTTCACTCTCTTCACACTGCCCTCTGAGAGTTTTACTCTCTGCACTCTGCTCTCTGCGATTTCTACTCTCTGCACTCTGTTCTCTGTGATTTTTAATCTCCGAACTCTGCTCTCTCTGATTTTTAATCTCTGCACTCAGGACTCTGTGATTTTTACTCTCTGTACACTGCTGTCTGTGATCTTTACTCACCGCTCTCTGCTGTCTGTGATTTTAACTCTCCGCACTCTATTCTCTGAGATTTTTGCACACTGCAGTTTGTTTTCTGTCATTTTTACTTCTGTACTCTGCGCTCTGTGATTTTTACTCTCTGCAGTCTAATTTCTGTGACTTTTACTCTCTGCACTCGGCACTCTGTGATTTTTACTCTCTGTACTCTGGTTTCTGTGATTTTTATTCTCCGCACTCTGCTCTCTCTGATTTTTAATCTGTGCACTCTGCTGTCTGTGATTTATACACTCTGCACTCAGCTGTCTGTGATTTTTGTTCTCAGTACTCCATTCATAGTGATTTTTATTCTCCGCAATCTGCTCTATGTGATAGTTACTTTCTGCACTCTGATCTCTGTAACTTTTACTCACGCACTCTGCTTTCTGTGATTTTTACTCTCTGCACTCTGTTCTCTGTGATTTTTACTCGCTGCACTCAGATCTCTGTGATTTTTACTCTCCGCACTCTGCTCTCTGTGATTTTTAATCTCTGCACTGTGCTCTCTGATATTTTTACTCTCTGCACTCTGATCTCTGTGATTTTTACTCTCTGCACTCTGATCTCTGAGACTTTTACTCTCTGCACTCTGCTGTCTGTGATTTTTAATCTCTGCACTGTGCTCTCTGATATTTTTACTCTCTGCACTCTGATCTCTGTGATTTTTACTCTCTGCACTCTGTTCTCTGTGATTTTTACTCTCTGCACTCTGCTGTCTGTGATTTTTAATCTCTGCACTGTGCTCTCTGACATTTTTACTCTCTGCACCCTGCTCTCTGTGACTTTTACTCTGCAAATTCTGCTCTCTGTGATTTTTACTCTCCGCATACTGTTCTCTGTGATGGTTACTCTCTGCACTCTGCTCTCTGTGATTTCTACTCTCTGCACTCTGTTCTCTGTGATTTTTATTCTCCGCACTCTGCTCTCTCTGATTTTTAATCTCTGCACTCAGCTCTCTGTGATTTTTACTGTCTGCACTCCGCAATCTGTGATTTTTACTCTCTGTACTCTGCTTTCTGTGATTTTTACTCTCCTCACTCTGCTCTCTGTGATATTTACTTTCTGCACTCTGATCTCTGCAACTTTTACTCTCCGCACTCTGCATTCTGTGATTTTTACTCTCTGTACTCTGTTCTCTGTGATTTTCACTAGCTGCACTCAGATCTCTGTGATCTTTACTCTCCGCAATCTGCTCTCTGTGATTTTTAATCTCTACAATGTGCTCTCTGATATTTTTACTCTCTGCACTCTGATCTCTGTGTTTTTACTCTCTGCACTCTGATCCCTGAGACTTTTATTCTCTGCACACAGATCTGTGTGATTTTTACTCTCCGCACTCTGTTCTCTGTGATTTTTACCGTCTGCACTCTGTTCTCTGTTATTTTTACTCTCTGCACTCTGATCTCTATGATTTTCACTCTTTTCACACTGTCCTCTGAGAGTTTTACTCTCTGCACTCTGCTCTCTCTGATTTTTACTCTCTGCACTCTGCTCTCTGTGATTTTTACTCTGCAATTTCTGCTCTCTGTGATTTTTACTCTCTGCACTCTGATCTCTGTGATTTTTACTCTCTGCACTCTGATCTCTGAGACTTTTATTCTCTGCACACAGATCTGTGTGATTTTTACTCTCCGCACTCTGTTCTCTGTGATTTTTACCGTCTGCACTCTGTTCTCTGTTATTTTTACTCTCTGCACTCTGATCTCTATGATTTTCACTCTTTTCACACTGTCCTCTGAGAGTTTTACTCTCTGCACTCTGCTCTCTCTGATTTTTACTCTCTGCACTCTGCTCTCTGTGATTTTTACTCTGCAATTTCTGCTCTCTGTGATTTTTACTCTCTGCACTCTGATCTCTGTGATTTTTACTCTCTGCACTCTGATCTCTGAGACTTTTACTCTCTGCACAGAGATCTGTGTGATTTTTACTCTCCGCACTCTGGTGTCTGTGATTTTTACTCTCCGCAGTCTGGTGTCTGTGATTTTTCCTCTCTGCACTCCGTTCTCTGTGATTTTTCTTCTCCGCTCTCTGCTCTCTCTGATTTTTAATCTCCGCACTCTGCTTTCTGTGATTTTTGCTCTCTGCACTCAGCTGTCTGTGACTTTTACTCTCTGCACTCTGTTCTCTGTGATTTTTACTCTCTGTACTCTGCTCTCTGTGATTTTTAGTCACCACACTCTGTTCTCTGTGATTTTTACCGTCTGCACTCTGTTCTCTGTTATTTTTACTCTCTGCACTCTGATCTCTGTGATTTTCACTCTCTTCACACTGATCTGTGAGACGTTTACTCTCTGCACACAGATCTGTGTGATTTTTACTCTCCGCACTCTGTTCTCTGTGATTTTTACCGTCTGCACTCTGTTCTCTGTTATTTTTACTCTCTGCATTCTGATCTCTATGATTTTCACTCTTTTCACACTGTCCTCTGAGAGTTTTACTCTCTGCACTCTGCTCTCTGCGATATCTACTCTCTGCACTCTGTCCTCTGTGATTTATATTCTCTGCACTCTGCTCTCTCTGATTTCAAATCTCCGTACTCTGCTGTCTGTGATTTTTACACTCTGCACTCAGCTGTCTGTGAATTTTACTCTCTACACTCGGGACTCTGTGATTTTTACTCTCTGTCCTCTGCTCTCTGTGATCTTTACTCACCGCTCTCTGCTGTCTGTGATTTTTACTCTCCGCACTCTATTCTCTGAGATTTTTACACACTGCAGTGTGTTTTCTGTCATTTTTACTGTCTGTACTCTGCGCTCTGTGATTTTTACTCTCTGCAGTCTAATTTCTGTTATTTTTACTCTCTGCACTCGGCACTCTGTGATTTTTACTCTCTGTACTCTGGTTTCTGTGATTTTTACTCTCCTCACTCTGCTCTCTGTGATATTTACTTTCTGCACTCTGATCTCTGTAACTTTTACTCTCCGCACTCTGATCTCTGTGATGTTTAATCTCTGCACTGTGCTCTCTGATATTTTAACTCTCTGCACTCTGCACTCTGTGATTTCTACTGTCCGCACTCTGTTCTCTGTGATTTTTATTCTCCGCACTCTGCTCTCTCTGATTTTTAATCTCCGCACTCTGCTGTCTGTGATTTTTACACTCTGCACTCAGCTGTCTGTGATTTTTGTTCTCAGTACTCCATTCATAGTGATTTTTATTCTCCGCACTCTGCTCTATGTGATAGTTACTTTCTGCACTCTGATCTCTGTAACTTTTACTCACGCACTCTGCTTTCTGTGATGTTTACTCTCTGCACTCTGTTCTCTGTGATTTTTACTCGCTGCACTCAGATCTCTGTGATTTTTACTGTCCGCACTCTTCTCTCTGTGATTTTTAATCTCTGCACTGTGCTCTCTGATATTTTTACTCTCTGCACTCTGCTCTCTGTGATTTTTACTCTGCAAATTCTGCTCTCTGTGATTTTTACTCTCCGCATACTGTTCTCTGTGATGGTTACTCTCTGCACTCTACTCTCTGTGATTTCTACTCTCTGCACTCTGTTCTCTGTGATTTTTATTCTCCGCACTCTGCTCTCTCTGATTTTTAATCTCTGCACTCAGCTCTCTCTGATTTTTACCCTCTGCACTCGGCACTCTGTGATTTTTACTCTCTGTACTCTGCTTTCTGTGATTTTTGCTCTCCTCACTCTGCTCTCTGTGATATTTATTTTCTGCACTCTGATCTCTGTAACTTTTACTCTCCGCAGTCTGCTTTCTGTGATTTTTACTCTCTGCATTCTGTTCTCTGTGATTTTTACTCGCTGCACTCAGATCTCTGTGATTTTTACTCTCCGCACTCTGCTCTCTGTGATTTTTAATCTCTGCACTGTGCTCTCTGATATTTTTACTCTCTGCCCTGTGCTCTCTGATATTTTTACTCTCTGTACTCTGATCTCTGAGTCTTTTACTCTCTGCAGACAGATCTGTGTGATTTTTACTCTCCGCACTCTGCTCTCTCTGATTTTTAATCTCTGCACTCAGCTCTCTGTGATTTTTACTCTCTGCACTCTGCACTCTGTGATTTTTACTCTCTGTACTCTGCTTTCTGTGATTTTTACTCTCCTCACTCTGCTCTCTGTGATATTTACTTTCTGCACTCTGATCTCTGTAACTTTTACTCTCCGCACTCTGCTTTCTGTGATTTTTACTCTCTGCACTCTGCTCTCTGTGATTTTTACACTCCGCACTCTGCTCTCTGTGATTTTTACTCTCTGCACCCTGCTCTCTGTGACTTTTACTCTGCAAATTCTGCTCTCTGTGATTTTTACTCTCCGCATACTGTTCTCTGTGATGGTTACTCTCTGCACTCTGCTCTCTGTGATTTCTACTCTCTGCACTCTGTTCTCTGTGATTTTTATTCTCCGCACTCTGCTCTCTCTGATTTTTAATCTCTGCACTCAGCTCTCTGTGATTTTCACTCTCTGCACTCGGCACTCTGTGATTTTTACTCTCTGTACTCTGCTTTCTGTGATTTTTACTCTCCTCAATCTGCTCTCTGTGATATTTACTTTCTGCACTCTGATCTCTGCAACTTTTACTCTCCGCACTCTGCTCTCTGTGATTTTTAATCTCTGCAATGTGCTCTCTGATATTTTTACTCTCTGCACTCTGATCTCTGTGATTTTTACTCTCTGCACTCTGATCTCTGAGACTTTTACTCTCTGCACACAGATCTGTGTGATTTTTACTCTCCGCACTCTGGTGTCTGTGATTTTTACTCTCCGCAGTCTGGTGTCTGTGATTTTTACTCTCTGCACTCCGTCCCCTGTGATTTTTATTCTCCGCTCTCTGCTCTCTCTGATTTTTAATCTCCGCACTCTGCTCTCACTGATTTTTAATCTCCGCACTCTGCTTTCTGTGATCTTTACTCTGCAAATTCTGCTCTCTGTGATTTTTACTCTCCGCATACTGTTCTCTGTGATGGTTACTCTCTGCACTCTACTCTCTGTGATTTCTGTTCTCTGCACTCTGTTCTCTGTGATTTTTATTCTCCGCACTCTGCTCTCTCTGATTTTTAATCTCTGCACTCAGCACTCTCTGATTTTTACCCTCTGCACTCGGCACTCTGTGATTTTTACTCTCTGTACTCTGCTTTCTGTGATTTTTACTCTCCTCACTCTGCTCTCTGTGATATTTATTTTCTGCACTCTGATCTCTGTAACTTTTACTCTCCGCAGTCTGCTTTCTGTGATTTTTACTCTCTGCACTCTGTTCTCTGTGATTTTTACTCGCTGCACTCAGATCTCTGTGATTTTTATTCTCCGCACTCAGATCTCTGTGATTTTTACTCTCCACACTCTGCTCTCTGTGATTTTTACTCACCACACTCTGTTCTCTGTGATTTTTACCGTCTGCACTCTGTTCCCTGTTATTTTTACTCTCTGCACTCTGATCTCTGTGATTTTCACTCTCTTCACACTGCCCTCTGAGAGTTTTACTCTCTGCACTCTGCTCTCTGCGATTTCTACTCTCTGCACTCTGTTCTCTGTGATTTTTAATCTCCGAACTCTGCTCTCTCTGATTTTTAATCTCTGCACTCGGGACTCTGTGATTTTTACTCTCTGTACACTGCTGTCTGTGATCTTTACTCACCGCTCTCTGCTGTCTGTGATTTTTACTCTCCGCACTCTATTCTCTGAGATTTTTGCACACTGCAGTTTGTTCTCTGTCATTTTTACTGTCTGTACTCTGCGCTCTGTGATTTTTACTCTCTGCAGTCTAATTTCTGTGATTTTTACTCTCTGCACTCGGCACCCTGAGATTTTTACTCTCTGTACTCTGGTTTCTGTGATTTTTATTCTCCGCACTCTGCTCTCTCTGATTTTTAATCTGTGCACTCTTCTGTCTGTGATTTATACACTCTGCACTCAGCTGTCTGTGATTTTTGTTCTCAGTACTCCATTCATAGTGATTTTTATTCTCCGCACTCTGCTCTATGTGATAGTTACTTTCTGCACTCTGATCTCTGTAACTTTTACTCACGCACTCTGCTTTCTGTGATTTTTACTCTCTGCACTCTGATCTCTGTGATTTTTACTCTCTGCACTCTGATCTCTGAGACTTTTACTCTCTGCAGACAGATCTGTGTGATTTTTACTCTCCGCAGTCTGGTGTCTGTGATTTTTCCTCTCTGCACTCCGTTCTCTGTGATTTTTCTTCTCCGCTCTCTGCTCTCTCTGATTTTTAATCTCCGCACTCTGCTCTCACTGATTTTTAATCTCCGCACTCTGCTTTCTGTGATTTTTGCTCTCTGCACTCAGCTGTCTGTGACTTTTACTCTCTGCACTCTGTTCTCTGTGATTTTTACTCTCTGTACTCTGCTCTCTGTGATTTTTAGTCACCACACTCTGTTCTCTGTGATTTTTACCGTCTGCACTCTGTTCTCTGTTATTTTTACTCTCTGCACTCTGATCTCTGTGATTTTCACTCTCTTCACACTGCCCTCTGAGAGTTTTACTCTCTGCACTCTGCTCTCTGCGATATCTACTCTCTGCACTCTGTTCTCTGTGATTTTTAATCTCCGAACTCTGCTCTCTCTGATTTTTACTCTCTGCACTCTGCTCTCTGTGATTTTTACTCTGCAAATTCTGCTCTCTGTGATTTTTACTCTCCGCATACTGTTCTCTGTGATGGTTACTCTATGCACTCTGCTCTCTGTGAGTTCTACTCTCTGCACTCTGTTCTCTGTGATTTTTATTCTCCGCACTCTGCTCTCTCTGATTTTTACTCTCTGCACTCTGATCTCTGTGATTTTCACTCTCTTCACACTGCCCTCTGAGAGTTTTACTCTCTGCACTCTGCTCTCTGCGATATCTACTCTCTGCACTCTGTTCTCTGTGATTTTTAATCTCCGAACTCTGCTCTCTCTGATTTTTACTCTCTGCACTCTGCTCTCTGTGATTTTTACTCTGCAAATTCTGCTCTCTGTGATTTTTACTCTCCGCATACTGTTCTCTGTGATGGTTACTCTATGCACTCTGCTCTCTGTGAGTTCTACTCTCTGCACTCTGTTCTCTGTGATTTTTACCGTCTGCACTCTGTTCCCTGTTATTTTTACTCTCTGCACTCTGATCTCTATGATTTTCACTCTCTTCACACTGCCCTCTGAGAGTTTTACTCTCTGCACTCTGCTCTCTGCGATTTCTACTCTCTGCACTCTGTTCTCTGTGATTTTTAATCTCCGAACTCTGCTCTCTCTGATTTTTAATCTCTGCACTCAGGACTCTGTGATTTTTACTCTCTGTACACTGCTGTCTGTGATCTTTACTCACCGCTCTCTGCTGTCTGTGATTTTAACTCTCCGCACTCTATTCTCTGAGATTTTTGCACACTGCAGTTTGTTTTCTGTCATTTTTACTTCTGTACTCTGCGCTCTGTGATTTTTACTCTCTGCAGTCTAATTTCTGTGACTTTTACTCTCTGCACTCGGCACTCTGTGATTTTTACTCTCTGTACTCTGGTTTCTGTGATTTTTATTCTCCGCACTCTGCTCTCTCTGATTTTTAATCTGTGCACTCTGCTGTCTGTGATTTATACACTCTGCACTCAGCTGTCTGTGATTTTTGTTCTCAGTACTCCATTCATAGTGATTTTTATTCTCCGCAATCTGCTCTATGTGATAGTTACTTTCTGCACTCTGATCTCTGTAACTTTTACTCACGCACTCTGCTTTCTGTGATTTTTACTCTCTGCACTCTGTTCTCTGTGATTTTTACTCGCTGCACTCAGATCTCTGTGATTTTTACTCTCCGCACTCTGCTCTCTGTGATTTTTAATCTCTGCACTGTGCTCTCTGATATTTTTACTCTCTGCACTCTGATCTCTGTGATTTTTACTCTCTGCACTCTGATCTCTGAGACTTTTACTCTCTGCACTCTGCTGTCTGTGATTTTTAATCTCTGCACTGTGCTCTCTGATATTTTTACTCTCTGCACTCTGATCTCTGTGATTTTTACTCTCTGCACTCTGTTCTCTGTGATTTTTACTCTCTGCACTCTGCTGTCTGTGATTTTTAATCTCTGCACTGTGCTCTCTGACATTTTTACTCTCTGCACCCTGCTCTCTGTGACTTTTACTCTGCAAATTCTGCTCTCTGTGATTTTTACTCTCCGCATACTGTTCTCTGTGATGGTTACTCTCTGCACTCTGCTCTCTGTGATTTCTACTCTCTGCACTCTGTTCTCTGTGATTTTTATTCTCCGCACTCTGCTCTCTCTGATTTTTAATCTCTGCACTCAGCTCTCTGTGATTTTTACTGTCTGCACTCCGCAATCTGTGATTTTTACTCTCTGTACTCTGCTTTCTGTGATTTTTACTCTCCTCACTCTGCTCTCTGTGATATTTACTTTCTGCACTCTGATCTCTGCAACTTTTACTCTCCGCACTCTGCATTCTGTGATTTTTACTCTCTGTACTCTGTTCTCTGTGATTTTCACTAGCTGCACTCAGATCTCTGTGATCTTTACTCTCCGCAATCTGCTCTCTGTGATTTTTAATCTCTACAATGTGCTCTCTGATATTTTTACTCTCTGCACTCTGATCTCTGTGTTTTTACTCTCTGCACTCTGATCCCTGAGACTTTTATTCTCTTCACACAGATCTGTGTGATTTTTACTCTCCGCACTCTGTTCTCTGTGATTTTTACCGTCTGCACTCTGTTCTCTGTTATTTTTACTCTCTGCACTCTGATCTCTATGATTTTCACTCTTTTCACACTGTCCTCTGAGAGTTTTACTCTCTGCACTCTGCTCTCTCTGATTTTTACTCTCTGCACTCTGCTCTCTGTGATTTTTACTCTGCAATTTCTGCTCTCTGTGATTTTTACTCTCTGCACTCTGATCTCTGTGATTTTTACTCTCTGCACTCTGATCTCTGAGACTTTTATTCTCTGCACACAGATCTGTGTGATTTTTACTCTCCGCACTCTGTTCTCTGTGATTTTTACCGTCTGCACTCTGTTCTCTGTTATTTTTACTCTCTGCACTCTGATCTCTATGATTTTCACTCTTTTCACACTGTCCTCTGAGAGTTTTACTCTCTGCACTCTGCTCTCTCTGATTTTTACTCTCTGCACTCTGCTCTCTGTGATTTTTACTCTGCAATTTCTGCTCTCTGTGATTTTTACTCTCTGCACTCTGATCTCTGTGATTTTTACTCTCTGCACTCTGATCTCTGAGACTTTTACTCTCTGCACAGAGATCTGTGTGATTTTTACTCTCCGCACTCTGGTGTCTGTGATTTTTACTCTCCGCAGTCTGGTGTCTGTGATTTTTCCTCTCTGCACTCCGTTCTCTGTGATTTTTCTTCTCCGCTCTCTGCTCTCTCTGATTTTTAATCTCCGCACTCTGCTTTCTGTGATTTTTGCTCTCTGCACTCAGCTGTCTGTGACTTTTACTCTCTGCACTCTGTTCTCTGTGATTTTTACTCTCTGTACTCTGCTCTCTGTGATTTTTAGTCACCACACTCTGTTCTCTGTGATTTTTACCGTCTGCACTCTGTTCTCTGTTATTTTTACTCTCTGCACTCTGATCTCTGTGATTTTCACTCTCTTCACACTGCCCTCTGAGAGTTTTACTCTCTGCACTCTGCTCTCTGCGATATCTACTCTCTGCACTCTGTTCTCTGTGATTTTTAATCTCCGAACTCTGCTCTCTCTGATTTTTACTCTCTGCACTCTGCTCTCTGTGATTTTTACTCTGCAAATTCTGCTCTCTGTGATTTTTACTCTCCACATACTGTTCTCTGTGATGGTTACTCTATGCACTCTGCTCTCTGTGAGTACTACTCTCTGCACTCTGTTCTCTGTGATTTTTATTCTCCGCACTCTGCTCTCTCTGATTTTTACTCTCTGTACTCTGCTTTCTGTGATTTTTACTCTCCTCACTCTGCTCTCTGTGATATTTACTTTCTGCACTCTGATCTCTGTAACTTTTACTCTCCACACTCTGCTTTCTGTGATTTTTACTCTCCGCACTCAGATCTCTGTGATTTTTACTCTCCGCACTCTGCTCTCTGTGATTTTTACTCACCACACTCTGTTCTCTGTGATTTTTACCGTCTGCACTCTGTTCCCTGTTATTTTTACTCTCTGCACTCTGATCTCTGTGATTTTCACTCTGTTCACACTGCCCTCTGAGAGTTTTACTCTCTGCACTCTGCCCTCTGCGATTTCTACTCTCTGCACTCTGTTCTCTGTGATTTTTAATCTCCGAACTCTATTCTCTGAGATTTTTGCACACTGCAGTTTGTTTTCTGTCATTTTTACTGTCTGTACTCTGCGCTCTGTGATTTTTACTCTCTGCAGTCTAATTTCTGTGATTTTTACTCTCTGCACTCGGCACTCTGTGATTTTTACTCTCTGTACTCTGGTTTCTGTGATTTTTATTCTCCGCACTCTGCTCTCTCTGATTTTTAATCTGTGCACTCTGCTGTCTGTGATTTATACACTCTGCACTCAGCTGTCTGTGATTTTTGTTCTCAGTACTCCATTCATAGTGATTTTTATTCTCCGCAATCTGCTCTATGTGATAGTTACTTTCTGCACTCTGATCTCTGTAACTTTTACTCACGCACTCTGCTTTCTGTGATTTTTACTCTCTGCACTCTGTTCTCTGTGATTTTTACTCGCTGCACTCAGATCTCTGTGATTTTTACTCTCCGCACTCTGCTCTCTGTGATTTTTAATCTCTGCACTGTGCTCTCTGATATTTTTACTCTCTGCACTCTGATCTCTGTGATTTTTACTCTCTGCACTCTGATCTCTGAGACTTTTACTCTCTGCAGACAGATCTGTGTGATTTTTACTCTCCGCACTCTGCTTCTCGGATTTTTAATCTCTGCACTCAGCTCTCTGTGATTTTTACTCTCTGCACTCTGCACTCTGTGATTTTTACTCTCTGTACTCTGCTTTCTGTGATTTTTACTCTCCTCACTCTGCTCTCTGTGATATTTACTTTCTGCACTCTGATCTCTGTAACTTTTACTCTCCGCACTCTGCTTTCTGTGATTTTTACTCTCTGCACTCTGTTATCTGTGATTTTTACTCTCCGCACTCTGCTCTCTGTGATTTTTAATCTTTGCACTGTGCTCTCTGATATTTTAACTCTCTCTGCACTCTGCACTCTGTGATTTCTACTGTCCGCACTCTGTTCTCTGTGATTTTTATTCTCCGCACTCTGCTCTCTCTGATTTTTAATCTCCGCACTCTGCTGTCTGTGATTTTTACACTCTGCACTCAGCTGTCTGTGATTTTTGTTCTCAGTACTCCATTCATAGTGATTTTTATTCTCCGCACTCTGCTCTATGTGATAGTTACTTTCTGCACTCTGATCTCTGTAACTTTTACTCACGCACTCTTCTTTCTGTGATTTTTACTCTCTGCACTCTGTTCTCTGTGATTTTTACTCGCTGCACTCAGATCTCTGTGATTTTTACTGTCCGCACTCTTCTCTCTGTGATTTTTAATCTCTGCACTGTGCTCTCTGATATTTTTACTCTCTGCACTCTGCTCTCTGTGATTTTTACTCTGCAAATTCTGCTCTCTGTGATTTTTACTCTCCGCATACTGTTCTCCGTGATGGTTACTCTCTGCACTCTACTCTCTGTGATTTCTACTCTCTGCACTCTGTTCTCTGTGATTTTTATTCTCCGCACTCTGCTCTCTCTGATTTTTAATCTCTGCACTCAGCTCTCTCTGATTTTTACCCTCTGCACTCGGCACTCTGTGATTTTTACTCTCTGTACTCTGCTTTCTGTGATTTTTACTCTCCTCACTCTGCTCTCTGTGATATTTATTTTCTGCACTCTGATCTCTGTAACTTTTACTCTCCGCAGTCTGCTTTCTGTGATTTTTACTCTCTGCATTCTGTTCTCTGTGATTTTTACTCGCTGCACTCAGATCTCTGTGATTTTTACTCTCCGCACTCTGCTCTCTGTGATTTTTAATCTCTGCACTCAGCTCTCTGTGATTTTTACTTTCTGCACTCCGATCTCTGTAACTTTTACTCTCCGCACTCTGCTCTCTGTGATTTTTACTCTCCGCACTCTGCTCTCTGTGATTTTTACTCTCTGCACCCTGCTCTCTGTGACTTTTACTCTGCAAATTCTGCTCTCTGTGATTTTTACTCTCCGCATACTGTTCTCTGTGATGGTTACTCTCTGCACTCTGCTCTCTGTGATTTCTACTCTCTGCACTCTGTTCTCTGTGATTTTTATTCTCCGCACTCTGCTCTCTCTGATTTTTAATCTCTGCACTCAGCTCTCTGTGATTTTCACTCTCTGCACTCGGCACTCTGTGATTTTTACTCTCTGTACTCTGCTTTCTGTGATTTTTACTCTCCTCACTCTGCTCTCTGTGATATTTACTTTCTGCACTCTGATCTCTGCAACTTTTACTCTCCGCACTCTGCTCTCTGTGATTTTTAATCTCTGCAATGTGCTCTCTGATATTTTTACTCTCTGCACTCTGATCTCTGTGATTTTTACTCTCTGCACTCTGATCTCTGAGACTTTTACTCTCTGCACACAGATCTGTGTGATTTTTACTCTCCGCACTCTGGTGTCTGTGATTTTTACTCTCCGCAGTCTGGTGTCTGTGATTTTTACTCTCTGCACTCCGTTCTCTGTGATTTTTATTCTCCGCTCTCTGCTCTCTCTGATTTTTAATCTCCGCACTCTGCTCTCACTGATTTTTAATCTCCGCACTCTGCTTTCTGTGATTTTTACTCTCCGCACTCTGCTCTCTCTGATTTTTAATCTCTGCACTCAGCTCTCTGTGATTTTTACTCTCTGCACTCTGCACTCTGTGATTTTTACTCTCTGTACTCTGCTTTCTGTGATTTTTACTCTCCTCACTCTGCTCTCTGTGATATTTACTTTCTGCACTCTGATCTCTGTAACTTTTACTCTCCGCACTCTGCTCTCTGTGATTTTTACTCTCCGCACTCTGCTCTCTGTGATTTTTACTCTCTGCACCCTGCTCTCTGTGACTTTTACTCTGCAAATTCTGCTCTCTGTGATTTTTACTCTCCGCATACTGTTCTCTGTGATGGTTACTCTCTGCACTCTACTCTCTGTGATTTCTACTCTCTGCACTCTGTTCTCTGTGATTTTTATTCTCCGCACTCTGCTCTCTCTGATTTTTAATCTCTGCACTCAGCTCTCTCTGATTTTTACCCTCTGCACTCGGCACTCTGTGATTTTTACTCTCTGTACTCTGCTTTCTGTGATTTTTACTCTCCTCACTCTGCTCTCTGTGATATTTATTTTCTGCACTCTGATCTCTGTAACTTTTACTCTCCGCAGTCTGCTTTCTGTGATTTTTACTCTCTGCATTCTGTTCTCTGTGATTTTTACTCGCTGCACTCAGATCTCTGTGATTTTTACTCTCCGCACTCTGCTCTCTGTGATTTTTAATCTCTGCACTGTGCTCTCTGATATTTTTACTCTCTGCACTGTGCTCTCTGATATTTTTACTCTCTGCACTCTGATCTCTCTGATTTTTACTCTCTGCACTCTGATCTCTGAGTCTTTTACTCTCTGCAGACAGATCTGTGTGATTTTTACTCTCCGCACTCTGCTCTCTCTGATTTTTAATCTCTGCACTCAGCTCTCTGTGATTTTTACTCTCTGCACTCCGTTCTCTGTGATTTTTATTCTCCGCTCTCTGCTCTCTCTGATTTTTAATCTCCGCACTCTGCTTTCTGTGATTTTTGCTCTCTGCACTCAGCTGTCTGTGATTTTTACTCTCTGCACTCTGCTCTCTGTGATTTCTACTCTCTGCACACTGTTCTCTGTGATTTTTATTCTCCGCACTCTGCTCTCTCTGATTTTTAATCTCTGCACTCAGCTCTCTGTGATTTTTACTCTCTGCACTCGGCACTCTGTGATTTTTAATCTCTGTACTCTGCTTTCTGTGATTTTTACTCTCCTCACTCTGCTCTCTGTGATATTTACTTTCTGCACTCTGATCTCTGTAACTTTTACACTCCGCACTCTGCTTTCTGTGATTTTTACTCTCTGCACTCTGTTCTCTGTGATTTTTACTCGCTGCACTCAGATCTCTGTGATTTTTACTCTCCGCACTCTGCTCTCTGTCATTTTTAATCTCTGCACTGTGCTCTCTGATTTTTAATCTCCGCACTCTGCTCTCACTGATTTTTAATCTCCGCACTCTGCTTTCTGTGATTTTTTCTCTCTGCACTCAGCTGTCTGTGATTTTTACTCTCTGCACTCGGCACTCTGTGATTTTTACTCTCTGTACTCTGCTCTCTGTGATTTTTACTCACCACACTCTGTTCTCTTTGATTTTTACCGTCTGCACTCTGTTCCCTGTTATTTTTACTCTCTGCACTCTGCTCTCTGCGATTTCTACTCTCTGCACTCTGTTCTCTGTGATTTTTAATCTCCGAACTCTGATCTCTCTGATTTTTAATCTCTGCACTCGGGACTCTGTGATTTTTACTCTCTGTACACTGCTCTCTGTGATCTTTACTCACCGCTCTCTGCTGTCTGTGATTTTCACTCTCCGCACTCTATTCTCTGAGATTTTTGCACACTGCAGTTTGTTTTCTCTCATTTTTACTGTCTGTACTCTGCGCTCTGTGATTTTTACTCTCTGCAGTCTAATTTCTGTGATTTTTACTCTCTGCACTCGGCGCTCTGTGATTTTTACTCTCTGCAGTCTAATTTCTGTGATTTTTACTCTCTGCACTCGGCACTCTGTGATTTTTACTCTCTGTACTCTGGTTTCTGTGATTTTTACTCTCCGCACTCTGCTCTCTGTGATTTTTAATCTTTGCACTGTGCTCTCTGATATTTTTACTCTCTGCACTCTGATCTCTGTGATTTTTACTCTCTGCACTCTGATCTCTGTGAGTTTTACTCTCTGCAGACAGATCTGTGTGGTTTTTACTCTCCGCACTCTGCTCTCTCTGATTTTTAATCTCTGCACTCAGCTCTCTGTGATTTTTACTCTCTGCACTCCGCACTCTGTGATTTTTACTCTCTGTACTCTGCTTTCTGTGACTTTTACTCTCCTCACTCTGCTCTCTGTGATATTTACTTTCTGCACT